>NC_043004.1:99301953-99316953 GCF_006345805.1 Octopus sinensis | reverse complement strand
ATTTCGGAAAGCATGAGGGCCTTAAAGGATGCAGTGTCATGGCAGTCAACAACTGACGCAGGCAGTTTATTCCATGCTTCAGCAACTCTGAGCGTGAAAAAATGTTTCCGAAAGTCATGGGAGCTGTGTTGTTTTCTGACTTTGTAGGCATGTCCACGTGTGTTAGACACATGGAGATCAAAAAGGTGTTCAGTGTTGTTGTTGGTGAGGTGGTTGATAACTTTGTGGGTGTTATCAAATAACATTTTTTTCTTGATGCTTTTTATGTAGTGGTTGAAAGGATGAAGTGGCTTCATTAGGAGAGCTCCACATAACCATATCGTCATCACATGTCACTTAGTCGCAAACATATGCCATATAGCTGCATTTGAATACTGCATCATCAACAATAAAGTGATTTCTCTAAGACATCACCCAGCAATCTATCAAGTCCATTAACACACTTCTCAATACATACTGGTGTTATGACTTCCCTACCTCATTTTATGCTTTCATCGTAGATGAGTGTATTTGCTAGTATGAATAGTTGTATACTTACGTGGATATGCATGCGTAATTTCATAGATATATGTACACACACATACATACACACACGCACACACACATACACACACACATATATATATATATACTCATTTCTCATTTACTTGTTTCAGTCATTTGAGTGTGACCATGCTGGAGCACCGCCTTTAATCGAGCAAATCGACCCCAGGACTTATTCTTTGTAAGCCTAGTACTTATTCTATCGGTCTCTTTTACCGAACTGCTAAGATACGGGGACGTAAACACACCAGCATCGGTTGTCAAGTGATGTTGGGGGGATAAACACAACACAAACATACACACACACACACACTCACACAACACAGAGACACACACACACACACACACACACACACTATATATATATATATAATATATATATAATAACATACATACCATACATACCAGTGTTCTTTCCGAAATGCGTGCAAAGCGGTTGAGCAGTTTTTGCAAGCACCCAATCAGTACATGGGTATTAATGATTTGCGGATATTCGTCGGACGTTTGTTGGGAGGATCGAGCTATCAACTGAATCCATCTTGAAAATCGCACTGATTCCTTCTTTTGATTGGAAAAGTTAGGCAGTTTTCCTCTACTTGAGGGTTATGGCTAAAGACATAGTTGTACGAGATGCAGGTTTGAAACAATTGTAAATAAAAAGAAAGGCCTTATACATGAATGAAATTGAATCAGAGCAAACAAAACATAACATCAACGGAATAAAAATATACACGAAAATATAAGCAAGTTGACAAAATTATGTATCTGAATAAGAATTTATTGATTCATCGTTTCAGTTTGATATTCATCTACAACAGGACAAGACGAAACATTGATGATGAAAGGTAACAAACAACGTTAGAATTAGTTGTCATATCACATCGATGTTCTCTGCAAAGCCTTCTTCTATTTGACAAATATAGACAGTAATTAAAATAGTTGCCGAAATGGATTCAACGTAGTTCATCTCATCACAGCAGTGATCGGCGATGCTACTGACTTGACTTTGGCAATTTGACAACATAGAAAATCTTTACAGAATTGTTCTGCCTCATCTACGCTTTCAGTTGTATTCTGATCGTAACTAATCTTATATATCCAATCTATAATCGCTACGTGGCCGAAACAATCAGGAAACGAAAACCCATTAAAAGCAGTACGGAATTATTTACTCATTCTGTATAAGCTGATGTACCCGTCGTCACCGTTGTTATCGCCGTTATCTTCATCGTGAACCGCATAGTCGTTGGTGGTGTTGATGGTTGTGGCGGGAACATCCCATCATCATCGTCATCATCATTATCGTCGTCGCCCATGTTATCATCTTTCACGTCGTCGTTTCTGACGCTATTATCAGCTTCATGCTATCACATTCGTCGTTGTTTTGATCTCTGTCGTTCTTGCCAGGAACATCATTATCCCTCATCACTACCACCAACACCACTGCTACCTAAACCACTACCCTCACCCCACTACCACCGTCGTCATCGTTATCGCCATCATCATCATAGTCATCCTCCTCATCATCATCATCTTCATTATCATCATCATTATCATCATCATCATCATCATCATCATCATCTTCATCCTCATCATCTTCATCATCATCATCTTCATCATCATCATCATCATCTTCATCATCATCATCTTCGTCATCATCATCATCATCATCATCATCATCATCCTCATCATCATCATATTCATCATCATCATCTTCATCCTCATCATCTTCATCATCATCATCTTCATCATCATCATCATCATCATCTTCATCATCATCTTCGTCATCATCATCATCATCATCATCATCATCATCATCATCATCATCATCCTCCTCCTCCTCATCGTCATCGTCATCGTCATCATCCTCATCGTCATCGTCATCATCATCATCATCCTCATCATCATCATCATCATCATCTTCATCATCATCATCATCATCATCATCATCATCATCACCACCATCATCATCATCATCATCAACATCACCAACATCATCATCCTCTTCAACCTCACCATCATCGTCAGTTCCTTCTGTTTCCTACACACAATCATCCCGCTCCTTTTCATCACAATCAACCACTACCATGTCCCTTAACTTTAATTATATTCGTTTTTGACATTGCAGTCATTGTTCTACTCGTCGTCATATTTGTTATCACCAGTCTTTTTTAGAATCACCATCGTCATCAATTATATTCTTGTCGTCATCTTTGTCATCTTCGTTGTTATTGATGATGATATTGTTCAGCTCCGAGTGCTCCCACATTGAGCTGATCTATGATCAAAAGTTTTCCGTTCTTTAATTTAGGTTTTTCTAGATTATATAACGTATGCTTTCCTTATTATATAAAAGAACAAATTATTACCTCAGAGCGGTTTCGCTGTTGTTTATTTCTTATCCTAGTAAACTCGTAGGGATTCCCATGTTAGTTCACTGTTATCGTCACCATATCAGTTACGCCGTAACAGAGAACAAAACCGATCAAAATTATTCAAGAAACGGCGATTCATTTTTTTTTCAGTAATTTCCACTTACATACATAACCATCTTTCACCCTATTTACTAAATCAATTACAGCTGGCCACTTTGCACTCTCACCAACTTTTATCTATGGTCCGTCCATCAAGCTGGTTTTAATCTATATGTTTAAATACACTACATCGTTTGCCTAAATATACACACTCACCACGCAAAACAAGCTTCATACACACAACAATCTCACACCAACACCACGAGACATTAGCAGTCATTCACTAAAGTGAGCACACAAACACACACAGCATAAACACGCACACATGCACACACAGACGTACGTGCGTGCACACACACATACACTAGCACACACCACACATCACAATATCTCAATGAACCATCGTCTCTTGTACCAATAGACAGATACCCACAAATCTGTCAACCTCTAACTTCTTGTATCACAAGCATTACTCACCATATATTTTTCTCAGAGAATACTCATTTTCAACGAGTCTGAACTCCTGGTACATCGAACAACCAAGCTATGCATGTGTTTGCCGAAGTAAATATCAAGCACTTCTTCATTCACACCATACACCTACTGCACATATGATAATGACTGTATCAATACTCACAAACACACAGATATATAACTATATAAAGTATGTATATATACCACACACGTATATATATAATATACCGCGTGTGTATCGTTGGCGATTTTCTTTCTCTGTCTTCCCTTCCTTGGACCTTTCCTTTTTCTATGTTCTGACGAAGAGTTCTGCTCGAAACGTTAAATCCTATATCCTTCTTTCCTTTCCTGAGCATCCAATAACACTAGATTTGTTTCACGTCAACGCGTTGTTGTGTTTTCGCTTTGCTCATGTTTGGAGTAACTATATATATATATATTATATATATATTCGTTTTGGGATTTGGTTTGCAAGATTCTGTATATGAGTTCGTGTGTTGAAGCATATTCTGTTGTATCCGGGGAGAGTCATTTTCTTTTTGTGCCTTATAATTTAACACACGCGCCGGTAAAATTTTCACTTATTTCTTATTTTTATTTTCCTAAAATTTTCGTTGTGTCTTGCAACCTTTTCAAGAGTCAAGACTATTGAAAAGCTTGCAAGACGCAGCAAAAAGTTTAGGAAAATAAAAATAAGAAATAAGTGGAAATTTTACCGGTGTTAAATTATAAGGCACAAAAAGAAAATGACTCTCCCCAGACACAATAGTATGCATATGCACACATACATACATATATATATATATACACACACACATAAATAGATAGATAGGTAGATAGATAGACTGATAGATAAGTAAGTGTATATATATATAACGGGAAGCTTTATGAAAATAAACAAAAGACGAAGGCAGGTGGAATACAAACAAACAATTGTATTAGTATGGCGCTCAGGAATATAAAAAAAACAAGTCTTTTACGTTTCGAGCCTACGCTCTTCAACAGAAAGATACACAGAAAAGAAACACGGAGAGAAACAAGGAGAGAAAAAAAATGCGTGCAGAGGCTAGCGAATCAACATGGCCATATATATATATATATATATATATATATATATATATATATATATATATATGTGTGTTTGTGTATGTGCATGTGTTTGTATACATATATATATATATACACTTGCACACGCACCAATTAAGATTGTATGCCTTTGCGTGAGACACAGCTCAGTCGAAAGATGATTATCACAAACATCCTCCACACACACATGTGTGTATGTGTGTGTATGTTGTGTTATGCCATTGTATGCATATGTGCATTGGTTGTACGTTAAACCTATTACATATTCATTATTAGATCAACAGATAATTATTATACTTTCTTATGTTTATATACATATATATATATATATATATATATATATATATATATATATATATATATACATATATATATATATATATATACATATAATTATCTTTTTTTAATAATTTTGATATATATTTGAAATAATATAAATTAATTAATCTTATGTATTGGCTTAAGTTTTTCATTGTATAATTTGCCTAATAGTGGTTTTATCTCTAATTTAATATAATATATATATATAATATATATATATATATAGATATATATATATATATATATACACACACACATATATATATACATATACACATGTATATATATATGCATATATATATATACATAACTTATAAAGACTTATATTATATTACATATATATATATGCATATATGCATATGTATACATACAAGTCTATATATGTGCATATATGTATACATATATATATATATGCGTGTATATATATCTGTGTGTGTGTGGATGAGTTGGTAAAATTATACACGTTTTATAAATAAATGATCCATAAAATTCCAACTGATTCAGAAACACTAGTCCAATCAACAGAAAACAATGTACACATATTGACTTTGTTTCTATGTTCTCCATGTGTAACCAAATCAAATGGAACATAATTTCTCTTCCAGCTGTATACCACAACTTTGAAACATTTGATTTTGTTGTTGCGATTGGTGTAATCTATATTTTTTTTTCGTTTCTACTATATATTGTTTTAGAGATATTGTGCGAATATATGAGTTATGTGTGAGTATGTGGCTTTTCATATATTTATATTTTTTCGTTGGAATATATTTCTTGTCTACTTTTATTTCATTTCAGATCTTACAAGCATGCACATACCAACATAAATCTGTTTCACTCTGAATATAGATGTATATATTTTGTATCTATCTTTCTCTTCTTCCTGTCAAAACCTGTCTACATAGGTCTGTAAAAGTATATAGATATATATACATAGATACATGCACAGGTATACAGAGAGCTTCTCACCTTCATATTTATTATGTGTATCTTTATACACTACACACTCCCACATAGAGCTATATAAATACACATGTACCTATATACACACTAATATACAAAAATTGTTCAGTGTGAGAGAGCATTGATCAAGTTTTAATACACCTATAACAGATATGTAAAGTAGGATGTCGATAAATAAACAGCTCAAAATATATGCAGAGCTAGATCCACATCTCTTCGTTCATCAGCCTTCTCTCTATTTCTATCTCTATCTTGCTCTCCCTCTCTGTATATAAATGCACACACACACACACACATATATATACATATATACATATATGCATACATATATACACACACATGTATATATACACATACATATATACTTATATATATATATATATATATGTAAATATATATGTATATATAATATATATACATGTAAATATATAATATACATACATACATACATATATATATATATATATATATATATATATATATAATATATATATACATATATACAAATATATCAAAAATATATATCTGACCACATACAAGCATGTGGGTGGGTGTGTGTATATATATATGGGGGGTGTATGTAAAAATAGATATATACAAAGATAGATAGAAAGCTATATATATATATATATATATATATATATATATAGATAGATAGATAGATAGATAGATAGATAGATAGATAGATAGATAGATAGATAGATAAATAGATAGATAGATAGATAGATAGATAGATAAATAGATAGATAGATAGATAAGATAAATAGATAGTTAGATAGATAGATAGACAGAGCGGCAGGTATGTATGTAGCTAAGTAGGCAGGAATGTAGATAGGTAGGTAGGTAGATAGGTAGGTCGGTAGGTAGGTAGGTAGGTAGGTAGGTAGGTAGGTAGGTAGGTAGGTAGGTAGGTATGTATGTAGGTAGGTAGGTAGGTAGGTAGGTAGGTAGGTAGGTAGGTAGGTAGGTAGGTAGGTAGGTAGGTAGGTATGTATGTATGTAGGTAGGTAGGTAGGTAGGTAGGTAGGTAGGTAGGTAGGTAGGTAAGTAGGTAGGTTGGTAGGTAGGTAGGTAGGGAGCGGGATTCATATATATGTCAATACCAATAATTAGGATATAAATTCAAATTATTGAACCACAGTTACAGAAAATTTCTTCCTGGGGTATTTTCTAAAATGGTAAAGATGGGAGAAAAAATGTAATAAAATCTTAATCAAAGTTTCGCCATCTCAAGAGAAACCCCTGGAAAGGCAATAAATGACATTGCATAAGGCACTTACATTACTTCAGCTGTCGTAGATGTTGCATAAAAAACACACCGAAATATCTTTTCCACACCACCACAACATTTAAGGTAAAAACTTACTTTTCCATACCTTGTTGCTGACAGAATCAATAAGGTAGCATGTATAAACGTCTAAAGCAGAAAAATTTTGAATTGAAGTAATAACACATGGGAATAAATAAACATGCTAGAAAATACTAGAAAATGCAATAAATTGTAAGGCATTATACAAAGTGCTGTATAAGTATATAAACACAAACTTGTACAATTGTACAAATGTAGGCATAACTACAATACAAAATACGAGAGGAAACAATTTACTGGTGAGAGAAGAATAGGTAAAAATAGAAGAATTCACGTATGAGAATACTGAATTGTATTTTCTCGTGATTTTCAAATCAAGAGCATATGCATTGACACATCTCATTCAAAATGTCACCAAAAAGCAGGAACCTAGAAGTCATGTCGGTTTCTAAGATGTGTGTATATATATATATATATATATACAAGCCTATATACATACATATATACATACATATACATACATACATACACACGTATTATATATATATATATATATATATACATACACACACACACACACACACACACATATATATATATATATATATATATATATATATATTTGAAATGTGTGAGTATATATATATATTATATATAAAAAAATAAGGGTGAAAAATTGGATATTTACTTAATGGCTGTGCTAATTCTCCTTGGAAACAACTTTTGGTGGTTGAGACCATAGCGGATCTATTTTTAGCGCAAGAGTCGACCACATAGTGGATACTCTCTTATATTTGTGTATATTTATATATATATAGTTGAAATGTGTGAGTATGTATATATATATATATATATATATATATATATATATATATATAATATATATATATATATGTATAAAGGAATAGTTCGTATGAAGCATTATGTGGAACATATTACATAGAATTCATGCGTAAGGCCGGAACAATGCGAAATAAATCCAAGGCAAGTCACAAGAAAGCAGGCATATGACTTTCCCAGCATTCAATATTTCAGGTTTATGACCTCTTCTTCAGGAATTACCGATTGTTGCAGCTGTACATGTCCATGAATTTGTGGAGAGGATTGTTGTTATACCAACCAGCTAGTTTCATATAGCTGTCTTCTGATGTTGATAGCCGGCTTCTGTTGGTGTATTAATATGACTTCGGTGATTCTAGGGTTCTCTCCTTTCTCATCAATGTTTGCGGCAGCCTGGTCTGTGCTGGGAACAATCTGAAATTTACAGTTAAGTTTGTTTAATGTTGTAATTGTAAGTTCATCTTTTTATGTTATGCGTTTTACTTAATTATTCATTGTGGGTTTTGCGTTTGCGACTGGTGTATGCATCGGGTGCCTGTGCATTCCATTGTTTAATATCTGATTTATGTTATGAAAAATTCGTCTTCCGACTTTGAAAGTATCTCCCGAAGTTTGATAGACAAGTGCAGTAAGTTTCCGTTAGTTGTGTGACTTTTGGCTTCGAGTGTTGAAAGACTGCATACTTGAGAATGCACTGGTCCTTGTAAACCAATGTCTTCAGACTGTGGTGAAAGTACTGTGCTGAGTTTCAATGAACTGTGGGTTGTGTTCATTTTGTAGTAAAGAATTGCTGCAGAAATCATCTCTGGCATGTGTCGTCAGATTTTCATAGAATTAATTTCATAGCAAAATGTTTTCATAACATCCATTCTATCAACTATAATGCACCAAAGAACATTCTTTGGACTGCAGTGATTTAGTTGAGTTTCCTTATTGAGAAATTCCTTCAATAGAGACTGAATTGCTCCAGAATGTTTCGGATTTAGGTTTTATGAACAGAGACTCAACTCATCGATTTTTCTCTAGATTAATTGAAATTTAGCGTTGCACCCCATGTCACTGTGCAACACTATTTACTGAAAATACGTCATGTCCACACACAGTCTGCATTATTTAGCTTCGCCTAGAATGTTAATCTTATTCATAGAAGTAACGTTTCGCATTTGCATGGCCTGTGTGCTACTTTCCAATTACCAGTGATGCATATTCACACACAGAAAATTTTATCTCTAAACTATTTGCTTCCGTTTTGTTTTCGTACTGCTGACCATATTACTGCAGTTGTCAGCATCATGCTACAGTTCATATTCATAGTTATTTACCACTTCAACTAGACAGACTGCAAACAGGAGTGCCCCAAATATTAAATTTTGTGAGATTAAGAAAGCAGTGTGTTGACCTAAAATGGCGACCTTGCTATATTGCCCATTAAAATAGCTTTGAAATTGCCTAGTCGTTGCCTGAGATATTTACTTGTGTTGTATATGCTGATTTGTTGTGTTAAACGTTGATATACAATGCTATGTTAAATATCTCCTGGCCTAGGCCAAGGTTGTTCTTCTATCTGTAGAAGATGTAAATCAGAATATCTGATGTATTGTCATTGGCTAAGACGAATTCAAGAGGACGAGCTTGTTGTTTAGTTTATAGTTTTGCAGTTGTTTCTGAACTCCTTTTTCAATAATTGATAATGGAGTAAGTAAACAGGTCAACATATTATAAAGATTAAATCTAAAGTCTCTTATCTATATTTAGAAATCACAGGGTGCAACATCCTCTGGCGTGGAGATACAAAACAAATTATGCACAGAGGATGAGACGACACAGACTCTCTTCCCTTGCATTTCCCTTGTGATGTATATTTCATACATGTGTATATTGCCACAGGTGAATAGCAAACTGTTTGTTTCCTACAGTATTCACTTTGAAATTTGAACCGAAATATTTGAAATGACTGATATTAATATTTAGATTTGGTTATATTTCAAAGATGTTGATAGTATTGCTATATATTGATTTTCGTCATTCATTAGTAGCAAAGCTTTGTAAATACAATGGTTTTCTTTTATCATTTGTATTTGATTGTTAAGTTATAGTGAAACGACCGATCGGTTACAAGATATCTACCGTGATTTATCGAAAATTGACGGTGATGGAATTGTAGTTTTACAGAATAACTCGAAATATTTGGAAAAAAAAAACATCTAGGTTCTTTGCTGAAGGGTCTTACCTGGCATAATGAAATCCAAATGTTACCAGGTATTGTTCATATTGTAAATATGTGTATCATGATATCGTATTTTCAGCATACGAGTTGAACTTTACAGGCTAAAATACAAAGACAATAAAGGCTGATTAACTTATGCACGAAAATGAATTTGGATTTCCAAGCATTCTATATACAATATTGCAGGATTGGAAAGATAGCAATAATGTTTAAATGCTTGCCTTACATGTTTACATTATATACTACGTCGACTTGTATGCTCAACCTACCACTTCCTTCCTTCAAGCGAGCCCACAACCTGCGTCACCTCCTAGTCCACAGTTTCTCCCTTAACCCCACCTCCCAGCCTGGCTATTTCCTCTGCTCTCGCCCACGCTGCTGTACTTGACCCCACCTCTCCAACACCATCATTCTCGCTGGCACCCATCATCATACCTATCATATCACCGACTCCTTTATTTGCACTTCCAGCAACGTCATTTACTGCATCTCCTGCTCTTTCTGCCCTGCCATGAACATTGCGAGCACCGCTTGGCTGATCGTTTCGCGGAGCAACGCTGAGACATCAGACTCGGCAATAACACCCCAGTCTCACACCACTTCCGCTCTGCCGGTCATTCACCAAAGCATCTGTCTGTATTCGGACTGTCTTTGCACAGTCTCCATCCGGACTCACACCATGCACTTTCTTGAGGCCATCATAAAAGGTTTTAGAACCC
The DNA here is from genome assembly GCF_006345805.1 of Octopus sinensis. Classification (NCBI taxonomy): domain Eukaryota; kingdom Metazoa; phylum Mollusca; class Cephalopoda; order Octopoda; family Octopodidae; genus Octopus; species Octopus sinensis. Next base: position 99,305,997 of record NC_043004.1, on the reverse strand, counting down.
TTCTGTCTACATCTTCTTGCTGTTCAGTAGCCTTAAAAGACCACCAAGCCTCCTTCATCTATGAGCTCATAATATTTATCCAAGTTTTGTGAGGGCTGTGCATTTTATCTATCATCTATTCGAGATCAGTGTTGTTACCGCTGAACCAATCTTGATGTCTACAAACATCGACGTCATCATTGATATCAACAGTGCTGAGAGTACTGTCCAACTTGATGGAGAGTTCAGCCTGCTTTTTCAACAGTTTTCAAAGTCAGAACATTTATGCACTTGGGCACTGATGACTTTTTTAGTCTTGTGTGTTTCAGATGGAACGCAACCTTACTACGGAGAAGAGAAAGGTCAGAAAGATAGCAGGTGTTATGAAAGGAACGTGTAATGCTAAAGTACCTAATATCTCGTTTCTTAGTGATAACATTGTTTATCAGATACATCCAGGTCATCTTGCAACAATTTCGCTGTTGTAAAAAGGTATTTGTGATGCTTAGACTGAATATACGCTGCATATGGAGAGTACACGCTGACCGCTGGAGCTCATTCGACCTACACCATGACGATCAAGTACATCCTCGGTTGCCTGATAGTCAATACCAATATGAGTATTAAAATCACCCATAAGGATTAGCTTATCCCATAAGTGATAACTGGAAATGACATCACGAAGTTGGTTGTTAAAATCATTTTTTCCTGCACCTTGCTGACCATGCTTGGGGCATAACAACTCACAAGCGTAGCACAAGTGTTGTGATCAAGTTCCAAAGTTAGTGTGATGGTGCAGTCAGAAATACCCTTGGGTAGAGAAACAAGGAATCTAGCTATTTTTGTTTTGATGGGAAAACCAACACCAGAGTGGCGTGGCTCATCCACATTGCTTCGATACTAAAAAAAATATGAAACCACCTTTACTTTCTTCTAATTATGACGATCCTACAAGACGAGTTTCATTGAGTACAGCTATGTCAGTTTTGTATTTCTTTAGTTCAAAGATAACCAGTGCTGCTTATCGTACTGGTGATGAGTGACTGTCTTGGAAGAGCACACATTACAAGAACCAATGTTAATATTCTTACATTTGATCATGATACGACTGCGTTACTGAATAACCAGAGAGGTGCAGCGGGCTGCCATGTTTAAGGTGAGTAAGTAACGTTTGAGGATTCTTTTCTCACCCCTTCTCCTGTTGAGAAAAACAGTGCTGTGTCTAAATAGACCTGTTTTGTCACCACTGGAGGACACAGACAGCACAGTTACTCACAAGTTCTGTGCTGGAACAGCCATCACTCATGGTCTCCGACTATGTAGACATCCAGCAAGAGACTTCCAATAATATCTTTTACTTATCCCTTCCGCTTTCACTCTCTCCCCAGAGGTCTCTTTGATTCTTGCAAGTTGAAGGTGTGTCCTATTGAAGGAATAAATGTGTCAGAAGACCCACTCATATGATTTGATTTGAGTGTTGAAGGCTTGTGTAGAACCAGCCACACTTTTCGGAAGTGATGATAGCAAGATGTGGTGCACATATGTGCCACAATACCAAGAACAACACACCTCAGGCTTTTCTTCAGATGTTTCCATCTCACAGACACGCCACTATAAACAAGCAGGAGAGTCTAGTCTACAGTATGAGTTTGTTGATAGTACAGCACTGTTAAGGAGACCGTCAACAACCAAAGATCAGGTCTTATATCAGAGTTTCTTTTATATAAAAGTTTCCCTTTCCTAGATGGGACGCTTTCACCACTGTTAAGGGACTTCTTCTGTCCCCTAATATATGAAATTAAATGCATCAAATTTACATTATACTGACACTAAGTCTTTCCTTTTGGGATTTTCTTTTCTGAAGTCTCTCGAATTGGAAGATAAGGTCTCACATTCTAGGAAACAAACAAGTAAGTCCTAATCTACTTCAGGCTCACACAAAAAAGTGAATTTCTAGAATGTATGTACGTAATCATGCATATAAATTTATGTGCATATACGGTATGTACATGCGAACGAATTGTAACGAATAAATACCTTAACGGAATCAGAACAACGCTTCTAAAAGTGCTGAACTACATTTCATGGCCGCTGTCAGTTTCCCTTTGTATTTTGACTTGTTGAAACAGCATAGGGCAGTTACTTTTCTCTTTCTGTTAATTTCTCTTCTGCGTATCTGAGGAAGGAGCGTCTGAAAGAAATATTGACAGGATTTTATTTTCCACATTGCAAATACATCGGGCTTTACTTTAATTTAAATATTTTTGATTGAATTGCTATCCGTAAAGCGGAGTGTGAAATGGATTCGAGAGATTTCGGATTTTATATTAAAAAAGGAGACTTTTTCAGTTACCGTTTGTATACTTGTTACAAACCTAGTAAAATATTATAGGTTTCAGTATTTCTATGCTCCTCGGGAATATATGTCTGTACACCTGTATAAATGTTGGAAAAATCACAAAAAACAACATGCGTACAGAGATGGATACACATGCATCACGCATGCGTACACACACATGTATATATTTATATGCACATGCATATATTTATATGCACACCCGTACGTAAGTTTTTTTCTTTATATTTCATATATTATAATGTCATTTTATATTTAGTTTTCACGACAGTTACGATTGAAAACGGAGTTTTGTATGGCTAAATCCAATCAGTGCTATACTTAATAAACCAGTTAACAATATTCCTGTTCTGAAACTCTAGTGAAAGGCACAAGGTGAGTCCGGTGAAAGGTTTTATCAATACAGTTTGTTTCTGTATGGTTACATGAAATTTCATTTGAATACATTCTGAATAAATTCTATGTCAAAAGGTTTTGTCTATTTTACAATGATTTATATGGCAATGCGTCGAAATCAATATGTACGCTTGATAAGTATACAATAGGGCATATATATATATATATATATATATATATATAAAAGTCCGTGTATGCGTGTATCAGCGCCCGCGCGTATGTATGTCTCTGTATGTTTGCGTGTGTGTATGTGTGTTTGTGTATGTGCACAAACTTAATTGCAATCTTATAGCTGTACAAACCTCATTTCCACATCAAAGACTCCCCACTTCTATTCTTTGAATTCAAAGAACTGTTTCACATATGTATATATATATACATACATATATATATATATATACATACACATATATACACATATATATATGTGTGTATGTTTGTTATATATGTATGTATATATATATATATATATACATATATATATATGTATATATATATGTATATATATATATACATAGATATATATACACATATATATATGTGTGTATGTTTGTTATATATGTATGTATATGTATATATGTATATAGACACACACACACATATGTATACATGCATACATATATTTGCATAAATATGTATACATAAATGCATACCTACGTACATACACATGTTTCTATGCATGCAAGTGTGTCAGTTCAAACATATGATTATGTGTTTAAGTAATTATCACCTACGTGTGGATTCGTGTAACAAATGTATGCCCTGTTGATTTCGACTCGGTTTCTACTCGACGTAGCTAAAATATATCTGTTTCCTTTTAGTTCATGTTTAGTATTACTATTTTACGTTGCAACTCAAAGAATTTTCTGCTTTTTGTTTGTTCCCTGCACATGAAATGTGTTATTTGGGGCATTTTCAGCTTCCATCTTGGAGGCGAGGTTTTCTTTTTCTTAAAATCTCTATTTTGACAATTAGACGCCTTATTTTTCAACAGGCCGTTGTAAAGAAAATATTACATGAGTTCGTAGTAAATAAACAAAGAATGAATGATAATGATAGTGGTGGTGGTGTTCATGACAATATTATAGTCATGAAGATCATGACGATATTAATAATTATGGTTTCAAATTCCGGCAGAAGGTCAGCAGCTTCAGACAAGCGTGAAAGTCGATTACATAGAAAGGAATAGTCGACTACAGCAGATTTGAACTTAGAATGTAAAGAGGAATGAAATGCCACTAAGCATTTTGATCAACGCGCCTACGCCACTACCAGCTCGCCCCCAATAATGTTATTAGTAAATTATAATGTTC
>NC_043004.1:99294453-99296953 GCF_006345805.1 Octopus sinensis | reverse complement strand
CTGTTTAGAATGCAGGGCAGGAGTGAGTTGACAGTACATAGTTGGGTATGGTCATAAATATTGTCTAGAATCTTTTTGAATTAGTATAAAGTAACTGTCTATAAAGGAGGCTAGGTAGTGGAAGATCCCAAATCAAGATGTTAATTACCAGTTAAAGAGGCAAGACGCTAATAAAACCAATGCTGTTAATACAGAGTAAATTTTATCATGGAGTACTGTAAGTGATTGCTAATAAACAATATTGTTATGTTGTATAAAGATAAAGTTTAGGATTATCAAAATGATTTCGTAACCAAACAAATAACATTTGTATATATACAAAATTTTCAACAATAGAAAAGGAAGATTACATAGAATTAGTTTAATATTCCTTCATATAATTAATTATTTACTTATTAGGTGGTTTCTATAAAGATTGCTCCGAGTATTTAGTAATAGAATACTGGGGCGATAAACTCTTCTACCTATATATTAATTATAAGCCAAGAATCAGAAAAAAAAAATCTGGAAAAATAAAAGCTATGTAAAGAAACACATATTTATCTATGTGTGACATGCAAATATACACAAATATTTATATATTTTATGGATATAATATAATTAACTCTCTTAGACTTAATTAACTAGAAATATATATTAATACAACGTAACAATATTGTTTATTATCAATCACCTATAGTACCCCATGATAAAGTTTCCTCTGTATTAACAGCATTGGTTTTATTAGCGTCTTGCCCCTTTAACTGGTAATTAACATCTTGATTCGAGGTCTTCCACTACCCATCCTCCTTTATTGACAGTTACTTTATACTACTTCAAAAAAATCTTGACAATATTTATTATCATACCCAAATATATACTGTCAACTTACTCCTGCCCCTATTCCAAGCAGACATAGTCTTCTAGTCTTCGGATTGGTAATTGATAAACAAGACTAATAAATTAAAACTTGACCAAAATCCCTTACAAGTTATGACCCCAACAAACTCTCATACTTTTCTTGAAGTCTTTTATATTCTAAGCTACCGCAGTGGCAGCATGGACTTGGGCTCTCTTCTTGCTCTATTGGAGTATTTAAGTAAAATTATATTAATGCGTCAGAATGATTAAAAAATTCTATTTATTTATGCATCTGACAACAGCCCTGCATTTAAATTGATGTAATGATTGCATTGTTCAAAGAAATGGAGTCGCTCGAAACGGTCGTACTGCATCAATTCTGGATATCCTGTTGCTTATTTTGATTATATATAAATACGGATACTAGATATAAATACTAATATAATTACCGATGCAAGACCACATGTGTACGTGTGTGCGCGCGTGTTCGTATACGAAATTGATTAGTAGTTTCTTCTGTATAATATTTATCAGAATCACACACAGTACAAACACACACACACAACTACACATGAGTGTCTCTACATGTACCCTTGTTTGGTTACTTGACATATCAAAAATGGCGTCAGTTAACTCTCCTTGAAACTAGTGAGCTCTACGATTCTAGAACAGCATTCATGAAAAGAAAGTACGGTAACCCTACCTGGAATACGATTCTAATACCAGATAATTCAACATATACCACAAAGAGTGTCTCTAAGCAGTTCCTTGATATGCTAGAAATAAAAGGCATTCGAACCTCCACTCAAATTGCTCACGGTGTTTAACAAAGAACGAATCCCCGATATCACTATTAAAGGGATCATCATGCGTAGAAGATTTCTGACCATGGGCCTTTAACTGGCTCTAAAAGTACGGCAACGTGATAGACATGTACCGCTTCAACAAGGTATAATGGCAGAGAATATAGCGTGTACTACTATTATACCTAGTTCTTTGACAAGCTACGTGACCTAGATCGGCTTGAGGATGCAGACGAAGGATTAAATATATATACATGGAAAATCTAGATAACTTAGACATATTTCGACCAAAGATTGGCCCAGGCCATGTCTAACTTAATAGCATCACCTGATAGGATTAGCTAATTCCTTTTTAAATCAAGTTTTGTGGTATCATGGCCCATTCCAGTAGGGAGATCTTGTTGAGTGAGCTGCATCCAGGTATAGGTGACTGATCTGGTACCCTTTGAAAAAAATTGTCCATACACCGTTTAAAGGTGATGGGATCCGTTTGATCTGTTTTGGGACAATGTTGAATAGGGCAGGGCCTGTTGAGGAAAAGAAATTGTATTGCAGTATTTATGTGTTGCGATCCTGAATTAGGTAGGGGACGTATGATACGTGGTCTTAGCCTTGGATGAATTCTGAAACTAATGTTGAGGTCGTTTAGGCAACGCTCGTGGTATATTCTCCACATTGTGAAAATGATGTGTCACTCATGGCGGCGCGTGAGAGAATGCGGTTTCAATGCTTTAAGGCGCTTCCAATAATCAAGATCAGTCATGCCCTTAATTCTTTGAATGAAGGCCCTCTAGGGTGATTCAATTTTCGTAATGTTTTGTTTTGTGTGGGAAGACCACAGGAGGCAGCAGTATTTG
>NC_043004.1:99281953-99289453 GCF_006345805.1 Octopus sinensis | reverse complement strand
CTTGTCAATGGGATGTACCCAAGAGAGGCAACTCTGAACAAACTGTTATGTAATAATAATAATAATAATGATAATAATAATAATAATAATAATAATAATAATAATAATAATAATAATAATAATAATAATAATAATAATAATAATAAATGCCCTGATGCAGTACCAGGCAGTGGCTCTCATGTCTTCTGATCTTAACTGATTGGAAGTGTTATCATGTACATTGTTTTGTCTTGGTATAAAAGATGGGCTACAGCAAATATTCTGCTCAATACCACAGATTTGCTTGTCAGTTGTTTGACCTTAACCAGTTGATCATGTCCCTTAGTGGCTGACGATATGTGCATCTCCGATCACGAGCAGACGTAGTGGGGGAGCATCATAGCCATGTGTTGAGAGGGATTCTTTGGGGTTTGAATAGTTCACCTCTGGAAACATGGGTGGTTCTTTCAACATCCTTAAACAACCCTTATTTAGGGACCGTTTGAGCGGGATGGACTACTCAACCTGAAGAAAATTCTAACTGGGCCCCACCTGCAAGGTCACGTGCTGTTTATCTTGATGTGAGATCACCGTGTCGCGCACATATGGTTGTGATGCATGTGCCTGGTGTACCTTTATCAGACGGGTGGTCATGATGGGTATATTGGGCTTCGTATATTTTACCCCAGTGTCACTTTGATGGCATGAACTGCTCTCTCACTCAATAATAATAATAATATTAATAATAATGATGATGATGACAATAATAAAAATAATATATCAGCATACCTCAAATGGTAGAAATTAGTGCTCATGGGAACTGCCCATATCCTACGCAAAATACTTTCTATGTAATCTCAAATTTTAAAACAAACATAATTTTCTTATGGTTTATTAAACATTCTCTAGAACAACACTATGTACAAAACTAAATACATGACACCCTAAGCGTAACACCAACATGAACTTCTAACTTGTTGTCTCTTGAGGTCTCTGGGCGAGACTTTTTCAAATGTAAAGCAAAAGTCAAACATAAAACAATAACGATGAAGATGAAAATGTAACAACAAAAGAACGAGACCTCGATATTAGATAAATACAAAAATGTTTATATGTATTATAAATTAAAACAAACAGCAAAAAGTTGTCATTATAGTAATCGGAGTTTCTAATGTCGGAGCAAAGAGCTACGATGCATTCTTGTCGGCTATTAATAGCAAGAGGCGCTATGAAAAACTGTTGAATAAAAGGGAAGTTACGCTAATAGATAGAAACAGAAAATACGGTAAAAAGATGAAAAAAAATACACACAACCATACACATACACGAAGGGGTACTGAAAAGTTCCTGACTTTGCGTAAAAGAAAATCATGGAGGATCAATTCATTATGATTCTATTCAACATATTCCCCTCTCAGATTCCCACACTTATTGAGGTGGTCCTTCAGATTTTCTATGCTCTGGAAAAGAACTGGGATGGTTGGGCCTCCAGCAAGGCCTTTCACGATACCCTTAATGCCTTAAAGCACACCCTCGTATATTATTATTATTATTGTTATTATTATCATTATTATTATTATTATTATTATTATTATTATTATTATTATTATTATTATTATTATTATTATTATTATTATTATCACCATTATTATTATTATTATTATTATTATTATTATTACTTTTTTTTTCTTCTTTCAAATTTGCTTCCATTTCTTGCCTAGTGTCTTCCCGACTCCTAGGGCAAAGAAACTCATAGTATACATTGGTAGGCCATTAAACCAAACTCAATAGTTCGTTCATTTTTTTGATTTTTTTTGTTAAATTAAAATACATGAGCAGCAACAGTTCTCACATCGACAATGCTCTTCTCAATACGTGTGATGTACCAGTTAAGACAAGCTTTTGCACTTCTTGCAGGGATGGTAAGCCAGGGATCATTCTCATATAATTTTCGGTTCCCTTCTTGATCATTCCTAGTGCTCCTACGATCACTGGTATTGTAACCGCCTTGAGATGCCACATTTTCTCAATTTCAATGAGTAGGTCTTTATATTTTCTGAGCTTGTCAAACTCTTTCGCTGAGATATTATAATCACAGGGGATGCTCATGTCGATCAATAAGCAAACTTTATTGTTTTGGTCTTTCACAACAATATCTGGTTTATTGGCCTTGATGGTTCGGTCTGTATGTACTGGAAAGTCCCACAGAATGGTTACATTTTCTCCTTCAGTTACAGCCTCAGGGTGGTGATTATACCACTTGTAGGCAGTTTTGATATTGTAATGCCGACTTATTAGCCAGTGGAGATATTGGCCAACTCTATCATGTCTTAATTTATACTCCACTGGTGCTAAGACTTTACATCCAGAGATTAGGTGGTCCACTGTTTCAATCATGTCGTTGCAGAATCGGCATTTTGGGTCTGCTCCATTTTTCATCACATTGGCCTGGTAGTTCCGGGTTAATAGGCTTTGGTCTTGAGCAGCCAGGATGAAACCTTCGCTCTCTGCTTTTAGCCCTGAGCTCCGTAGCCACTGATGGGTTTGCTTCTGGTCAACATCAGCTTGTTTGCTGTGGGTCACATATTTGCCGTGCAGAGGTTTCTCCTCCCACCTATCAGCCAATTGCTCGTGCGCTTTTTTCGTTGCCATCATTTTCACCTTCTTTGCAACAATAGTTGCCGTACTTCCCTCGGGTTGTTCAGTTTGGGTATCCTGCACGAGATCAATAGCAAATTTTTTCCTTTATAATAGAATGAAGCTTCTTTCGTCTCTCGTGATTTTCCACGAGCTTTAGCATCCAGTCATTCGATATTTCGAGATATTTGGCCAGCCCAATTGTGGTTGTTTTGTAAGCTAGTTCAAATTGGATCAGGCCTCGACCCCCTTGGGCTCTGGGAAGGTAAAGGCGATCTAGGTCTGCCTTTTGGTGGTGCATCCTATTACAACTCAGCAGCTTGCGTATTTTCCTATCTATATTCTTTACTTCACTCATATTCCAGTTCAGTTCACTCATATTCTATTATTATTATTATTATTATTATTATTATCATTATTATTATTATTATTATTATTATTATTATTATCATTATTATTGTTATTATTATTATTATTGTTATTATTATTATTATTATTATTATTATTATTATTATTATTATTATTATTATTATTATCATTATTATTATCATTATTATTATTATTATTATTACCATTATTATTGAGAGAGAGAGAGAGAGAGCAGTGCATGCCATCAAAGTGATACTGGGGTACAAAAATTCAAAGCCCAATATATCAATCATGACTACTTGTCTGATAGGAGTATACGAGGCACTTGCATCACAGCCATGTGTGCATGATATCGTGACTTCGTATGAAGATAAAGAGCGCATGACTTTGCAGATGGGGCCCAGTTAGAATTTTCTTCAGGTCAAGTAGCCCATCCCACTCAAAAAGTCCCTGAGTAAGGGTTGTTTAAGGATGATGAACGAAACACCCATGTTTCCAGAGGTGAATTAGTCAAAACCCAAAGAATTCTTCTCAACACATGGCTATGATGCTCTCCCACTACTTCTGCTCGTGATCAGAGATGCACATTTTGTCAGTCACAAAACCATAACCAGACGTGGTTATGGTCAAGCAACTGACGAGCAAATCTGTGGCATTGAGCAGAATATTTGCTGTAACCCAATATTTATACAAAGACAAAATATGGACATGATAACACTTTCAATCGGTTTTGATCAGAAGCTATGTGAGCCGGTGACTGGCATTATTATTATTACGTTATGACGGTCGGTTGTGATTTGAGAGGATGCGGTGAATAACTCTACTACATAGAATAACGTTATAAAACATACCTAACATATTCAGTTACTGATCACTATAAAGCAGGCTGAAAGAGGCGGTCCATAAGTAGAAGCTACTTCTCCTTTAGACTTATCTAAATAATCAGTACAGTTCTAAGCAGGAAGGATAAGAACTAGATGTTGAGAATACTTTGAAGGTTGAAGTTGAACACTTTGCGAAACAGAGGTTATTAGCTGAAGGCAACAATAATACAAGAGAATAGAAACAAATAAAAACAAATAAATATGAATTTCAAGAATAGAAAAAATATAAATCTGTTTTATCATTATTGCTGTCTGGCAATAAATTATAAATTTATTAATACTTATTATTTTCGTTTTTTTAGACTACTTTGAAGAAATATATTACCAATACCATCATAATGAACATAACTATCATTAGACCTACTAACAAGATTATCATGAACATCACAAAAATATACTCTATCTACCATTCTCCCCCACCATCGTCGCTATCAATGCTAACTTTATCACCATAAGAGTAATACAAATCTACTGATTATAGTGGTGGTAGGCGGTGACGTTAGGCAGTTCTACTGATTATGATGGCAGTGGTGATGATGATGATGATGATGATGATGATGATAATGAGGATGATGATGATGAGGAGGAGGAGGAGGAGATGGAGGAAGAGGCGGACGTGGTGTGGTGAGAGAAAGATGCACACTATTTTGCACAGTTCAAACTACTGATTTATTTTCCATGTTCAGATAGCATCAGGATTTAGGTATACTAACTAACCACATAAGTATTTATCAATGCTGAAAAAAGTCTGAGTTGTTGATACGCATACACACACAAATACACAAACGCGCGCAGAGTACCAAAAGCACAAGTTCCGCGGGATCAGACAACAGGTGGAACCGTGAAATTGCCAAGTGGTATCCAAGAGAACGTAGAAGGCTCCTTAGAAAGCCTCTACAACGATAGGAAGACGAGTTAGTCAAGCAATTTGGGTCGAGATGGAAAAGAATGACACAATTAATACAGGAACGGAAGCGCAGTATGACCAGCTGTTTCTAAGAGCATCTGATGCGATAGTGATATATATATATATATACATACACACACATACACACACACACACACACACACACACACACACACACATACACACAACAGAAACACACACACACAACACACACACACACACACACACACACATATATATATATATTTATATATGTGCAGGAGTGGCTGTGTGGTAAAAACTTGCTTCCCAATCACATGGTTCTGGGTTCAGTCCCACTGCGTGGCACCTTGAGCAAGTGTCCACTACTATAGCCTCGGGCCGACCAACGCCTTGTGAGTGGATTTGGTAGACGGAAACAGAAAGAAGCCCGTTATATATATATATATATATATATATATATATATATATATATATATATATGAGTGCATTTTTACCTTGTTAACAATAAACACGGAAAAAATAAATAAATAGTTACCAGTGTAGCAAAAAATCTCACAAGTAAAGAGGTTGTAACTCCTTGTTTATAAAGGTAGAAACTTCGTGTTTACGTGGAATTTTTTGTATAATATATGAATAAATAAATGGAGTTTAAAGCAGGTATAAATCAAGTATTTTTACTTTCGACACATGTTTCGAAAATTCCACTGATATCATTCAAAAGAATAAATGGTATAAACAACGCAATCTTCTCTTAAGGAAAGTGAAAAAACGAAACTCGTCAATAAGACATTTTAGCCAAAAATGATGGATTTGTATAACGATTAACTGAACGCTATTAATAGTGTTTAAAAAAATATTTATGTGATGTAAGGTCAGAAGTAACTTACAGAAAGAATAGGGATATTAATAGTGAATGTTAAATATAAAGGAAATTAAAGTTTAAATTATATATAATGATAGAGATTACTTATATGCACTAAAGGTCTGTCTTTGACAATGTTTACATCTGTATGCTCACTCTATAATTGTGTTTACTAGGGGATTTTTAGAAAAAATAATGGAAAATAGCTCAGAATTACAGAGAATACAGAATTCCTTGCCTTTGTCATAACGTATCGAGATTGAGAGAATCAACCGTTCTAAATGAAATTGTTCATTGTGGTCTTTTAGATCCCAAATTAGTTTGCTGAGACCAGTACTATTACGTTTATTTCTATCTCTAAATGTTGAGTAATGGATAGAAATTCTTTTAGATAACTCTAACGATGTGCTTCCAATGTAAAATCGTACTTTATTACGAGTACTGATTATACACAGGTATATAGAATTTTTAATCTTAGAGTTACTTGACGTAAACTTAATTCTATTGAAATTGTCTTCAGATACAATAACCTTGTTATTAATATTTCTAGAAGGCTGGATGGTATTAGCAAAATTAATGTTAGTATTAGTAAATGTATTAATAGTTAACAGTTTGTTATTATGTAAGGAGATAATTTGTAAGAGATTCTTTGTGTTGGAAAAACCGATCCTAACCGTATGTGAATTGATAATAGAGTAATACCTAGAATTCTTTGGAAAATTCCTAACAATAGCTTCACGAAAGAGCAGTGGGAGATTAGATTTACTTTGTCTCTTGTATGGAACTATTAACCAAATATTTTTACTAGTATTGATAGCGTAATTATTTTTGAAATTGTTATATTTACTTTTAGAACGATAATACGGGATGAAATAAGGGTTAACTCCCTTCATTCGCTTTGTATCGGTGCATAAGTTACGTTTGTTATCAATAATTCTTTTACAACTAGAAATCATATCTACATTATTGAATTTACAATTAGACTGAGTAGAATCAATGTAGAAGATTTTCTCTGTATAACCTGCTTTAATTAAGGCAGAGTTATAAAATTCAGCGTTATCATTGAAAATATCAACATTAGCAGATAATTTAGATAATCTAAATGAAATATTCTTAACTAAGTTCTTAGTAATTGCACTAGGATGATTACTAAATTTGCTAATGTACTTAAGATTGGTCAACGGTTTACGATATGGGAAGTAAGAGTCACTGTGTAAATCAAGCGTAATATCTAAAAAGTTGGCCTTCGTCATATTGTCATCAAAAACGATTTTTAAGCCGAATCTACTGACAAATTTAACTAAACTATTCTTAACTTTTTGTACCTTTTGGTTGGAAACATTTTGGAGGTAAAGTAAACAATCATCACGATATAGACCTCCATAAATGTTAGGGAACTCTTCTGCCATTTCAAAAAGAATATATATACAGACCAAATCAGCTATTTGTGCTGAATGAGAACTTCCCATTGGTATATCGAAACTATCTGGTGTGTCTTTACGGACCCACAACAAATCAAATTTAATAATAGATCTTCTGGCTGCCAACACAACATTAATTTCTTCTCGGGTGAGACCAGCTGCGTTATGAGCGAGCCAAAGTGCCTTATTAAGTACTATTGGATTGATAGATGAATACAAATTTGAAATATCAAACTGAATAAACTTAGTATTCCACTTATTAATAATAGAACGAAACCAGTCAACTGACGTTATATAATATAAGGTTTTTTTAAAACAATATTAATAGCGTTCAGTTAATCGCTATACAAATCCATCATTTGTTGCTAAAATGTCTTATTGACGAGTTTCGTTTTTTCACTTTCCTGAATAGAAGATAGCATTGTTTATAGCATTTATTCTTTTGAATAATATCAGTGG
>NC_043004.1:99266953-99276953 GCF_006345805.1 Octopus sinensis | reverse complement strand
ATATATATATATATATATACTTCTACATTAAGACGATTGCTTCTCCTCATATATAAAATTAGTGATGCCAAGCAGTCAAACTTGTACCATTATATAAAAGAGATGTGCTATCCTTAATCTTGTTTACATTTTCAATAACTAATTCCTCGGAATTTTTTCTTGCTTTGGAAGATGTGATAAAAGATATGTTTTAACAAAGACAAATTTAATCGGTTTCATTATCACTCCTGCATCCTCTCTCTTTACAGCAGCATTCAAATATATACTTAAAAACATACATAAAAAGCCGTTGTTTATTTATCCACTGTCTTCTAAGTGTGAGCCATATATGTATATGTATGCTTATACGTGTGTGTGTGTATGTGTGTGTGTGTGTGTGTGTGTGTGTGTGTTTGATGTCATAGAATTTACAAACGTTTGAGTGGACCAGTAAAAATACTTTGTGGAGCAGTTGATCTCGAAGCACATAATGTTATAAATAATAGCATGCACAACACTTTTGCATAGAGGTGCAACCTCCGACTATTTGCTATGCAAAGGGCTTTCCTACCTAATATTTATATTCGATTGCTTTTTTAGCTTTATGTGCTTCGAATTCAGTTTACTCAAAAGATATATATATATATATGTGTGGTGTGTGTGTGTGTGTGTGTGTGTGTGCGTGTGTATGTGTGTGTGTGTGTGTGTGTATGAATGCACCCAAGCGCGGTTGCGTGAGTACATGTATCTGTATTGAATTGCATCGACCGAATGTTAGAGAAATCCTCATTGCATGTAATATATATGGTTTATGGAAAGTTACTGTTTATCTCGTACTCATGTTTCACACTGCAGCATTCGTCAAGCGACTCTTGTTTTCACTCAGTTTTCGTTGGGTATGTACATTTATTGGTGTGCCATCGTCACATGCTTTTGTTTCTTAAAGTGGCACGAATTTTCAGTTTGTTCATTCATTCTAGATTTATCGCTTAATCTGTTTTAGGCTGTTCTTTTGTAAAAATTGTTTTGGTATGATAGTGGTCCAGTGTATTTGGATACGTTTTCTCTTTTCTCCCAGAGATTGGGTATAGTTGATTTGGTGCATTTGTCTTGGTTTTATCGGTGTTTGGGTATGTATACAATTTATGTATCACTTATTTATCGCACTATAAGAAGTAAGATAAATTCATCTTCTACAAAGAGAATAGAATATATGCTACAAACAGAGGTACCAATTTCAAACGAGCCCCAAACAGCCGTCGCAGATTGAACATACTGTAATTAACAATTATGCATACACAAAGACAAATTTAAGCAATGTTTTACCAAATCACTAAGCAATAAATATATACCCAGCCACAGTGAACCTAACATAAAAATGACATTACGTAAACTAACTTGAGTAAGGAACATTCTGAACTAAATTAAAAGATAAATCTTGAGTAAATAAATAAAATTTAATACACATTCTCATAAAAAATATATGTAAAATATAATAACCACTTCACAGCTAAATAGACAGTGAAGAGGTAGGAAAGTCATTGCCAATCATCAAATGCAAAATAGAAGCCAATAAACAAACGCAAAGATTGCAATTGCATGAAGTACGAACCGCGAAATAAAGATTCACTTTCAATAAAAAGCACACACACACACACACACACACATATATATATATATATATATATATATATCACGTGACCGACCAGACCATCAAATGTTGCTACACATCGCTGGTCACAATGCGTTCGCATTGTTTTAGCCTTCGAACGACGCCACCCCGCTGGCTAAGCGAGCAGGCCAACAGAAGAAAGAGTGAGAAAGAGTGGTGAATGAGAACAGCAGGAATCACCACCCCCTGCCGGAGACTCGTGGAGCTTTTAGGTGTTTTCGCTCAATAAACACACACAACACCCGGTCTGGGCATCGAAACCGCGATCCTTCGACCGCGAGGCCGCTGCCCTAACCACTGGGCCATTGCGCCTCCACATATATATATATATATTGATTGATTGATTGATTGATTGATGATTGATTGATGATTGATTGATTCTAGTTTCAGCTCACGAGCTGTGGCCATGCTGGGGCACCGCCATTTGGTGTTGCTACATGGTTTTACTTCACGAATGCTTTTTAGCAACCACCATTTGGTGCATGAGAGAGTTCGATGCAGCTGCCCTCATCTGCACCGCCTGCCGTCAAGTTGGTTCATCTGGGATACCTGACAAGAAGAGATCCAGTTTCATTTTAAAGGCATCTGCATCAACCCCATGCAGGTCTCTTAGGTTCTTCGGGAGGGTATTGAAGAGATGTGGGCCTCGGAAGCCCAGGCTATCACAGTAACTTGTCCTACATCATGATGGCAAATTTAGAGTCCTTGGCACCACGCAGTGGCGCCCAGTTCTGGCATTTGTGTAACTCTCGATGCCAAAGTTTGGGACAAGTCCTTCCAGGATCTCCCAGATGTATATTATGGCATATCTTTCTCGCCTACGCTCCAAGGAATATAGTTTTAAACTCTCGAGTCTTTCCCAGTAGCTTATATTCTGCACAGAGGCTATTTTCTTCGTGTAGCTACGTTGGATCGCCTCAAGTTCTGTGATCAACTTGACACTGGATTGTGACCATAGCTGAGAGCAATAGTCAAAGTGGCTTAGGACAAGTGTCCCCCAGAGGACCATCATGGTTTCTTGTTCTCTTGTTCTAAAGGTTCTAAGAATCCATCCGGCCAGTCGTCTACATTTCATTGCCAATTTAGCAACATGAACACGAAAGGTTGCGTCATCACTCATGTAAATACCCAGTCACGCACTGATTGTGCCTCTGGGATTGCAATTCCTCCGGGTCCAGTGTATTCATTGGGTATTGCATTTAGTTTTGCATGCTGATAGTATAAAGCTTGAAACTTTTCAGCACTGAAATGCATGCTATTCTTTTCAGCCCACTTGTATATTTCGTCCAGCTCACATTGCAGGCGTTTAGTTTCCTCGGGGTTCTGTATTGCCTGTGAAACTTTTGTATCATCTGCATAACGTGTGATCGTGGCTCTCTGCGTGGCTGAGGGCATGTCTGAGAGGGCCATTATGAACAGTAGTGGTCCCAAAACAGTGCCCTGCAGAACACCGCTCACTATTTGCGTGTTAATGGAAGTCGCCCCATTGGCTACTACCACCTGAATTCTATCTTTCAGAAAGTCATGAAGTCTTTCTCCCAGTTTTCCAACTATGCTAAGATCACGCAGTTTGTGACATATCATTCCATGATCGACTTTATCATAGGCCTTTGCAAAGTCAAGATATATCACTTCCACATTTGAGTGGTTGAGCAGTCGTTTCAGCACCCAGTCATAGTGTTGTAGGAGCTGAGTTAAGCAGCTTCTTCCTGGTCGGAAACCATGTTGGGTGTCAGGCAGCAAGTCATTTTCTTCAAGGAAGGTGATCAGTTTCCTTCTGACTATTCGTTCCATGACCTTGCTGATGTGTGAGGTCAGAGAGATAGGTCTGTAGTTCTTGGTCTCCGCTCTGCTACCTCCTTTATGAATAGGGCATATTTTACCTTCCTTCAGTTTTCTTGGAAGTTTGCCAGTTGCAAGGAAGCTCTGAAAGAGGGACTGCAGTGGTCTTGCTAGGACTCTCTTACATACTTTTAGGAGGATTGCCGGGAATCCATCGGGGCCAGTAGCTGAGTCTGTTTTCATTTTATCTATAGCCTTTATTACACCGTCTTCCTTTATATTGATGTAATCTATCGTCGCTGTTTATGATTTTATATCTGCAGTGGTAAAGAAGTCAGTTGGATTGGTGATTTGGAAATGCCCAAGGGGTGGAGTGAAAACACTCTTGAATTGCTCATTCAGTATTTCACTTACCATCATTGGATTTCCTGTGAGTGTACCATCCTTTTCAAGGAGTGGTCCTATCCTACAGTGCACCGTAGCTGTTTCTTTGGCATACCTGTAGAAAGCTCTGGGGTTAGATTTTATGTTGTCTATAGCCCAGGCTTCTTTGTCTGCTCTTTCCTTTTCATGGGA
The DNA here is from genome assembly GCF_006345805.1 of Octopus sinensis. NCBI lineage: Eukaryota > Metazoa > Mollusca > Cephalopoda > Octopoda > Octopodidae > Octopus > Octopus sinensis. The sequence goes on along the minus strand of NC_043004.1, from coordinate 99,272,944 downwards.
GAGTTGCATACATTTTTCAATTTCCAACAGTTTTAGCTTCAGGCGGGACTTTTCACTGCTTTCAATTTGTTTGTTTAGGCGATTTGAAATTTTTGTACGCCGTCTCATTAAATTTTCCTCTCTCTGGGGATTTTGTTCTTGTGTACAGTGGCCTTTCTCTCTGGGACACACTTGTAGCATATGGCTTGCATTACAGACATGAATTGTTGAAGTTTCACATCGATGTCTGGCGAGTAGAGACATTTAGGCCAGTTTTGTTTGAGGATCTCTTTCTCAATTTGTTTCCAGTTTGCCTTATGGAAGTTCAAGCTGGAAAGATTCTTATATATATATATATACCCATATATATATATAGACATATATGCATACATATGCATGTACGTGTATTTATGTATACATACATATATATATATATATACATATATATATATATATATATAATATATATATGTGTATATATATATATATATAATTATATATATATATATATATATATATATATAGATATATATATATATATATATATATATATATAAACATAATGGAGAAATTATACAGGATGTATAAGTAGATAATGTATAATTCCCGGGAAAGCGGGGCTTATCCCTTGGTTCCGTTCCCATAATTGTTTCACTAATCCAATAACAACAATATAAAGTATGTAACCCTTATAACGTTTTTTATAATGCATTTACAGAGAATACCGAACTGCCTTACACAGGATCTTGTTTTTACGAATTCTCAATGAGTTATGAATACCCAAATTGTGAAGTCAGTTATGCAATGAGAGGAAATTAGCTACTTAATAGTAAGAATTCAAATAAAATAGCCCTGAAAAGGGCTTTAATAAGTTCCCAGAGTATATAGAACTTCGGAGGAAACACTAATAAGGTATGTATACTAAATTCGAGAAGCACGTTACGTAATACATTGCTAATCAGATATGAGATAATAACAATTCAAAGTAAACAACTCTGAAAAGGGATTTTTGGGCGTTCCCAGAGAATATTACCCTCAGCGGCGCTTGTGTTGGTATATTCGTGAATAAGTCACTAACCGAATATGTCGATCTATTGCTTAGGAAAATACTATTTACTTGTTTAAGGGTGGTACTGTATAAATTTCGGAAATAGCTCTAACAGTTCAAAAACTAAGAAATAAGCATACAAAATTTAATTTATACCAAATGATTTAGGAAAATGAATGCATTATTTCCCTTGGCTGTTAAAATCTGGGGGAATGGGTTACTTCCCTTGGCTGTTGAAATGAAATGTATTAGATATATTTAAGGATCCCTTCCAGCGGCCCTATTATCGATTTTTTTTTCAACAATCTGAGTATGCCATGAGGTTTCCAGACGTGTTTTACTCACGTGTCAAGTTTCATCAAAATCGATAAGACGATGTAGGAGGAGTTAGCTAACAACTCCTCAAACTCACCTACAGAAGGAATTTCCCACAGATCATGTGTTTTGGCTGTAATCTTGTTATATACCCGTCTGGTTAGGGACTGAAACGCCTCAATTTTGAATTATTATTATCTTTCTTTAAGCATTGCAAACAATTATAAATATATGGCAAATAACTGTCGATATATATGAACACACACACAGACATATAGCTATATACTTACAATATATTTGTACATGTAAACATACATAAACAGACATACACACTCAAAACATTGATCTAAAATTTTATTCTCACATCTTCACTTATCTCCTGGTAGTGGGGGTTTAACATTAGACTATAAGCCTTTCTCTGTTAATCCCTTTATGCTTTTAGTTATTTGATCAAGTGCTGCTTGTCCAGAACACCAATTGGCGTCCAATTAAGCTGTAACAGATTCAGAGATAGAACAGTAGCTGGTAATGGTTAACATTGTCATCTGTGTTCCAGCCACACACTTAAATCTATATACATTGTTAGCTGGAAGCTTTCCAATTAGAAGACCAGTACAATATTTGGTGGTGGTAGTGGTTGTGGTTGTAGTGGCGGTACTGCAGCTGTTGCTGCTGTTGATGGTGTTGTTGCTTGTCTTATTTTTTCTTGTTGTGTGTTGTGTGTTATCTTGCTGCTGTGTTGTTGGTGGTAAAAGTAATAATGGTGGTGTTGGTAGTGGTAGAGTTCCTCATAATCTCTCCGTCGTCTCAATGCTGTAAGACAAAGAGAGAGAGTGTTGTGAGATAATAAGACAGAAAGAAATTACCAAAAGTAGCAAGGACACCAAAAGAAGTGAAAGTGAAAGAAAGGAAAGATACGAAAAATATAATTGGAAGAAGGGATTTCAGCATTTGAGGAAAGGACACTTAACAATGCGGCCATGCAATTGTGTAGTAGTAGTAGTAGTAGTAGTAGTAGTATAGTAGTAGTAGTAGTAGTAGTAGTAGTAGTAGTAGTAGCAGCAGCAGCAGCAGCAGCCGCAGTAGTAGTAGTAGTAGTAGTAGTAGTAGTAGTAGTAGTAGTAGCAGCAGCAGCAGCACTTGCTACTGAGTTTGATATTTGAAGAAGCCTACCAAATCTTCAGCATAAATGTTCTTATTTCACCCGAGGTCAACTTTGATCGAGTAGACACATGATCAAAGAGTTTCTACCTTTGACTCTCCTATTTCTCTTTATTTTTTCTTTTGTATATCCGGGAATAATTATCCAATATATACTTCCTGTTTTTGAAATAGCTACCTGCAATTTTGAAGAGAATTTGGTTGCTATTTTTATATAGCGAGTGCACAACCTTCGTAAATCAGCGGTAGGTTGTTTTGGTTTCTCATATACTGGTAACGAATTAATGCTCTTAAAATTGTGCCTTATAAACTATCTAAGGTAAAATTATAATGTACTCTTTCATCATTCAGTGCAGCCACATCACCATCAGTCATTTCGGTATATTTCATCCTTAAATAACTGCTTGAGATGCTGTCTTGAGTGTTAGTCAGCATAGGAAGAGAGCCGATCGGCTAGGAACTAGAAACGGATCTAACGATCCATAGAAGATCATCAGCTCCACAGGTCGTTCCTCTAGAAATGACAACTAAATCTCCTGCAAATTTCATTCTCTATCTCAGGTACAATTTGTGCAGTTCCACCACGACGTATGATATATATTGGTAGAAATCACATTGTGAAATGAATTTACCGGTCTCTTAAGCGCATTTTTGGAAAAATTTGAGCTAAGTCACTGGCCGAAGGATAAATATATCCTTTCGTCCGTTTTACAATATTAAAGTGTGGACCCTTGAAAAGTTTCATAGGAGCTGACCGGCATTTCTGCCTAAATCATTAGAAAATCTAGCGTTGTAGAAATGGCAAAAGTTTTGTCACCTACATAGCGATTGTAGGTGATTCAGTCCATTTCGGTGCATTCGTTGATGACCGTAGTTTGAATTCTATTTGCACAACTGTATTAGGTGAAATTATAAGAAAATGACTGGGCAACGTTTCAATGCATTTATAACTATTTTGGCAATAATTCTCAAAAGTAGTACCTTGCATGACTTGATAATTTTAGCATTAAGACCTACAAGATAAAATTACATTTATATATTAGTGCGGTACTACATTGAAGTCGCTACACTTCGCTTTTAATGTTCCCTGGGCGGATGAAGTAAATACCAGTTAAATGATAATATGGGTGTATTCGTTTTTATTTGTATTTCAATGCATCCTTGTATATATGCTAGGAAGCATTATCTTTATATATAAAAGTGAGGTTGTGTGCTGTCTGTCTCCTACGATTTAGATTCCTAACTACTCCCACATTTTGCGGTGCAGTTTAACCAAAACCGGGTATCTTATAGTCGTGATTCATATCAAGCCCTTCTGAGTATTAGCGCGCGTCTACGATGAGTCTACGATTTAAAAAAAAAATTACCATCAATTTTTCCCATTTTTAATGCATTTTTGGCATATATAAGGGAAGTAACTCTCTAAAAATTTATTATTAAATCTCAGAACGTAAAAAGCTACAGTAACACCGCCCCCCCTTTGTGATTAGCCATATTGAGATGGCTATTATACTTTACATCTCTAAAAATGCTTATATAGTTATTTCCCTTACAAACCCGAGCAACGCCGGGCGATACTGCTAGTTATATATAAAGTGTAGTGTGCTGGATTTCAGGAAAACAATATTGTAGCACAAATGATTGGCGTTATTTAGTTATGTCCCTTTATATTGTGAATTCAAATATGGTTATGATTGTCCTTCTATGGTCGATAAGCTGTGTACAAGTCACGTACTGACATCGATTAAATCGACTAAACCATTCTACTGAAGGTTTGTGGCTTCGTGCCAAAGTTAGAGATCGTTATTAAATTTATATTTTATAATTTTCCTTAAAATAAGTCTGTCTATTCAACCACTAATTAAATGGAACAATTTTAGGTATGTTATTAATGACTAATAATTCACAGAAACTAAACGTAAACGAATTAGAAATAACAATGTACCAATTTGCTGTTGGGCAAAAATGCAAGTTATGTGGGTTATTCAAGTGTACTTATTATTCTCATTCAGAAATATATCAGAACACAAGAAAGATATTTTAGAACACAAGAAAGATACGAAAACAAGAAAGATATTTTAGAAGGATTGTTTAATTTTTTTTATCAACGATGGGAATGATGGATCCAAATCTTTAACAAAAATAAATAAACACAATGTAATGACAAGTTCAAAGAAAATAAATGCCGTCAGTTTGCAACATAAAAATTAATAGAACATCCTAAGAACCAGTCGATAATTTTAAATATTTGGGAACCATCATTGCATCAGATGAGAAAAAAAAAACTAAATCGATGGTTAGCCTAGCCAAATCTGTTTCCGATGAGATCAAACGTATATTGTCAGATAAATAGCTATGAATAATATGAAGATAAGAATCCTAGGGACATATTCATAATCTCTCTCTCTCTCCCTCTCCCTCTCTTCTTCCTCTTTCACTGTATATATATATATATATATATATATATGTATGCATGTATATATATATATATAATATATATATATATATATTATATATATATATATATATATATATATATATATATATATATATATATATATATATACAGTGTTCGAAAACTGTTGGTTTTCTATGTTTCTGCATTTTATGCTCTGGTTTCTCATTTTGTTGATGATTTTTGATGTCCTGTAACCATATATGCATGAATATATACATATACATATGTAGGTATGTACATATGCATGTGTATATATGCATATATATATATATATATATATATATATATATATATAATCATGTATGTATGTGTGATGTATGTAGTGTGTATATATTTATATATATATATATATATATATATATATATATGGTTGTATAGCCTGCAATAGTAACAAAGATGTTTCAATTCTGTAGAGGTGGGATTCCTTAAACCACTGCTAAAGTCGGCATATGCGGATGGGGGTGGGGTGGGGTGGGGTGTCATTAATATATTACTGTAATGCTGTATCGATCAGACTCTCAGGTTTTGTTATATGTTTTCTTAAATGATTCGATCTGTTCAATTAGCATACGACCGGATGATGATGAGTGATTCGAAAGAAATTTTACTGCTGTCTCTTGCAAGTTGAATAACTGTATCAAAGTTACCACGATGCTGAAAGGAAGGTTTTTGTCATTCTTGCAGTCTGAAGGAGGAGAGAGCAGGGTCATCAAGAAGTGTTTAGTACAAATTTTAGGAAGTAATATATGATAGTGAGAGAAAGATAGTTACAATCGCTGGGTTTAACATGCAGTAATAACTAACCTAGTTGTATATCCTTTCTATTGGGTTGTCCGGAAACTTCATGCTGATTTTTAAAGGAAAGAAAAAGGTCAATAAATACCTGCCATTACATTTTTAATCAACCAAATATGAACCATTTTGTTGCACAATGCGTCTCCATCTTTCCTTTAACGTAAAAATACTCCCTTCCCAGAATTGATGTCATGGCAAAGAATTCATCACGGTATCTTTTTACGTCATCCAAGGA
>NC_043004.1:99249453-99261953 GCF_006345805.1 Octopus sinensis | reverse complement strand
GGTTATTCATGATCGAAGAAAGCGCGGGGGGGGGCTTATCACCCTCGGTGACTTTAACACTAGTGACACTCCTTGTAGAACAATACCGCTGATATGAGCAATATGTCAAAAACCGAATATTATGCAATCTTCAACTCGCAACATCAACTTGTTTCAATCCCTTTTTACGCATATATAACACACATTTTCCAAGCACTTTTAATATCTTTCTCAGTTCCAAATATAACTTCCATAACTTCTGTTACATCGCAGTTATCCGTTGCACATCCAGTAATACAAAATACCTCCATATTTCAGACCCTGTGGCACTTCAAGCCAGCCGAATATTCGAAATTCCACCAGGTCTATACAAGCTAATCCTAGTAGTATGTGTTTTACTTTTAAACCATCAAAACATTGTTACATTTGTGTATGAAACTGCCTTTTTGGATATGTACCTTCTCAGCATTCCCCCCACACAAAAAAAAAATAATATTCCACTGTTCAGGTGCTGCGGGTGTCCAGGTAAAAGGAAACAGAATCTGCAACACCCATAAAAATTTAGTTACTTCCTGAAAAGTGAGCGGTATTTATCCAGGACAACAACTTTTGAAAAACCACAGCCCGAACCATGCAGAGTGTCTTCTTGTCGCAAATAGACTACAAGCTCCTTTGACTCACAAATGGCAGCTAATCTTTGTCAAAGTAATGTCCACTAATGTTGCAGTGCCCTGAATTCTGTGGCCTCTTGATTATAATAGATCTATTAACAATATTCCTACGAATCATGTCTTCATCTACGTTGCTTGCCTTACATCAATTTCCATATTGTGCACACTGGATAAACTATATGTAAAACCTTTAAACCTTTCCACCGCACCAGTTTTGCCACTGTTCCTACTTATACGCTAAGTATGAAAGTATATCAACCTATGTCGTTACTCAAGGTCATTGGCAATATTAGTATCCTTCCCATCAAACTCATACACCGTCACATCCTTCAACTTATTCAGTCTGTACTACTCCAGTAATTTATTCTGATTTCAAGAAACACGTCGTTGTGCCCCACACTATAAATTTCAACACTTCTGTTCCTTCCAATCATCGCACCTTTTCGCACCTGCTTCCAATGTATAACATAGGTAATGGAGAGGACACTTAACACTTTCTCCAATACTTTGATTCTCTCTCTCTTTCTCATTGTCATTACGGAGAGAATCTTTATGCTATACGAAGACCATTGGGTGAAATAAGCGAGACATATTCACTTATGTAACCAAAAGTCGTTTCTTGTATTTGCGAGATTTTAGAAAGCAGTCTCCTTTCCGAGTATATCACAACGTCTTCACCATGTATGGCATTCAAATCTCCTATAAAAACGTCCCATCTATGGGCTTCATCCGTCTAACTTCACTTAGATTCGTAGCTTCATATTAGATCACATAATTTCGGTATGTGCTGATGAAAGTACATTTGTAACACAACGTATCAATTCACGTCTGCTCTCATATTTAGTTTTGTTCCTACTTTCTATCTTTTGAACATCAATTACCTATTTGTCGTCAAGACCAATATCATTCACTTTCCTGAAGATAACACTATCCTTCATTCTTACCTAAATTTTCCAAGCATATGTCAATCCCATTTAATCGAGAAGCCATATGCCAAACTAGGAATGGCTCCAAAGGGGAGTGATACAACAATATTTATCATACAAGAAGAAAACATGTAGTACACTGCAAAGCACATGGATTAATGTAAGCAGATATTTCACAACTTGATTTCCTATAATTTGAGATTTATCATCCCAATTGTGAGCAACAATTTTTGACTAGTACTGAAATATCATAATTTCAATCGCAATTATTCCGGAGCATGACTAGAAAGAAGATACACTTATCTAGAATTAAAATATCCATATGAGGTATGGAGTGTTATGTAATTAGCTATAATTGTATTTGTTTCATTGTCCACGTCATGCAACATAACATCAGAGTGGTAAACTTAATGGATATATTCTCTTTAGACAATGACATGCAACTGGTAAACACGTATCATTAACATTACTAGAATCCCGTGGGTAGGACTTGAAAGCGTAACTTATTAGTTTAGTGAAGCAGCAGATTATATCAATAATGATTTTGGATTGCCTGCCATTCGTCAGTTCCTCTGGACTTTGCTTTACCGTTGCTATATGAAGCATTGCTTAAATGGAATGGCTTTCCAAGAAATTCATACTGCACTATGTTATCCACAGTGAAGGCCCATGGCTCAGTGGTTAGAGCGTCGAGCTTACGATCGTGAGGTTGTGAGTTCGATTCCCGGACCGGGCTGTTTGTTGTGTTCTTGAGGAAGACACTTTGTTTCACGTTGCTCCAGTTCACTCAGTTGTAGAAATGAGTTACGTCATCACTGATGCCAAGCTGTATGGGCCTTTGCCTTTCCCTTGGATAACATCAGTGGTATGCATGGGTGACTGCTGGTCTTCCATAAACAACCTTTCCCGGACTTGTGCCTGGGAGGGTAACTTTCTAGGTGCAATCCCCTGTCATTCATGACTGAAGAGGGTCTCCTCCACTTCCTATGTTATCCACAGTAGAGGTGTAACTGTCTATTTGCCTCTTTGTATTTCTTTCTTTCTCTTTCTCTTTCTTTGCCATTGACATTGATATAAAACAAGGAGAATGTAAACAACATCTACTAACGTCCATACCAGTAATATCGCGGGAGCTTCAATTACGAAGTGCCTTTAGGTCTCTAACTGCACATCCGTCGAATTTCCCATGACTAAAATTTATGTTTATCGCACTTTCTTCTGCAATGGATGTCATTATCTCTGTCTAAATATTTCTCGCATACAACACCAATTGTATAGTCTCTTTTTTAATGTTACTACTGGTACCAACAACATCATTACTACTTATTCGAGGGCAGTTTACAGATTCTATCTTGCTGGTTTATTATTTTAGTCGTAAATTACATTAATAAGAGAGTTGCATAATAATGTCCTAAAACTAGAGGTTAGTTTTACTATGTAACTGACGTTTAACTCTGAGGAGGCCAATGGCATGAAGTAGTTACATGATTAGAGTAACTGCTATGTGCTGTTGTGGCTTCTGTCTCGTTTCTGTGATTATTTGTGCTATAACCTTTTCTTCTCTGCAGTTTGTTGCGAAGAACGAGTATTGTAACAAGTGAATCTATTTATACCCATGAAGGACCGTATTTTTGATAAATTGTCATTGTTTTGTCAAAAATCAACGATCAATTTAGCGATCAACATTCACAACTACGCTTTCATACGTAGATATTTATTCATACATATATGTGTGTGGAGAGTTGCTTTTACACACATACAAACACTGATTTTCTTTAATACATGCGTACGTACACACGTGACTTTCACAGGTATACACACTACACCCTGAGGTGATAGTCATTATCAAAGAGGAATATCTGAATATAAATTACGCTATTATTTCAATAAAGCGTCCTTCCAAAAAATGGTCAAAATATTAGTAAAGATTTCATTAAGAACAAAATGGATGCAACATTCTGAAATACAGAAATATAATAATAGTAAGAAAATAATTATAATAACGACATCAAGAACAATAAAAAACAATTGCCATAATGTTGATAATAACAACAGTTATGGTAATAGCAGCGAAACTACTAAACCTGATCATAATGATATCAATAATATTGATAATATAAATAATAATAACAGCAATACCAATATACAGACAACCGTAAAAGGCAAAAGGAAAGAATTAGCTTAGGTGCTAACAAGAATTTTACAAAAAAATCTCAATAACCAGTATCTTTACTGGTAATGAAGGGCCTAAAGTGATTTGGGAGTTTTAGCAAGTCTTGTTTATTTTTGTTTCGGTTTTTGTTTTGTATTATTTTCTTTTATAGTTTATTAAATGTAATGGGGGTTCACACTATCTGAAAGTAATATATTTATAGCAGACAATATTCAGTACGAAAGATATTCTACACTATATATTTTATTTCTTGCACTCGTATATACGATTATCATATCACATTGCAATTACCACAAGTATTTTTATATAGTCTTGCACGTGCGAGGTCTATCGCGAGGATTATTTCACTACTTACTTTTGATAGAGAAGTGAGGATAGTCTCCTTTGCCGAGTGACTATGGAGAAGACATTATTTTATGGTGAACGCGATTGAAAACTAGCAAGTAGAGCTTTTACTCACAGACGAAGCCCCCATCAACTTCTAAAAGTATCACTTTATGAGGAAGGCAAGGTTACAGTGGGACGATGTGCTGTTCAGTAAGTACATCGGGGTGGCTATCGAAACCTCTGTGGCAAAACTGCCTTACATTAACAATACAGATATAGATTGTTTGTCGAAACTAAGAGGAGGAATATGCTTAGGTTATCCAGATTGTCTGCGACGTGTCCCGAATCAACCTATGAGTGTTTTTGGTCCGTCATTTGGTGTTCATTCTCTAGTAATTAAGCTTTGTTCTAAATCTATGCATCGTTGATGTTATTTGTTTTTGCCTCATGTTTTGGCAGAGGGAGGATGTGGAAAAGCACGAGACACACCTGCCCATAAATTCATCCAACAATACATGGAAAGGAGTAACACCTGGTTTATCGTTAATAACATTGGTGGTGCTGTCAACATTAACTAGTAATCATCCTGTGATACGATATCTGTAGTCGGTCAATGCGAAAACAACTTTAGTTCGGTGCCCTGGAAAACCACAAAACAATACCAGAACTATAGAGGGCGCTGAGAGAAATGAAATCTAGTAATTCTTTAGAACTGGTAATGAAGTACATCTCAGACTGAGTCGAAACTAAAGCAATGATATCCAGTATGGCCGCTTTTAACCATTTGAAAATACTCAATATTTGTTATTTTCAGCTTTCAGTCTAATAGGAAAAGTCATGAAATTTCGTAGCAGAATTAAATGAGCAGTTCGCGATGTTGAATGGTTAGTTTAATTTTTCATGTTCCTGTTGTATAAGAGAAGGCCAAACGTTAAAATTGGTGGTGGTGGTGGTGGTGATGTTGTTAGTGAATGGTAAAGATGTGGCTGATGGTGATGTTGATGATGACAGTAATGATGATGATGATGATGAGGATGATGATGATGATGAGGATGATGATGATGATGATGATGATGATTATGATGACGATGATGATGATGATGATGATGATGATGATGATGATTATGATGATTATGATGATTATGATGATGATGATGATGATGATGATGATGATGATTATGATGACGATGATGATGATGATGATGATTATGATGATCATGATGATGATGATCATGATCATGATTATGATGATTATGATGATGATGATGATGATTATGATGATTATGATGATGATGACGATGATGATAAGGATAACGACAACGATGATGATGATGATGATGAAGATGGTGGTGTTTGTGGTGGTGGTACCGCAGCTGTTGTCGATAGTGATGGTTATTATGATGTTGAGGTTACACAGTGAATTGAAGCTGCATTTATCAGCCTATATTCAACCATTGTCTTCTCCCATTCAATTTATTTCTCTTCCTTTACTTCAGGTTTTATAACGGAAAGTCCACAACTTGTGCAATCGTTGTGGACCAATCGGCTTTCGCCTCTGGGATGGGCCCTATACAGCGTATCAGAAAGACGATGAGCATCTCACATCGCCTTTGAATGTTTTTGAGATCCCGTGTTACAGAAGAAAAAGAAATCTGTACTATTCTTTGGTTGTAAAGTAGTCTGCTGCCTGAAGTGCAGGGATGTAAATTTAACAATAAAGAATCTATGAAAATTCCAATTACTCTGAATTGCATTACCATTATTTTAGCGTAAAATAAATGCGAGTTATCATAATATTACGATTTCTTAAATTGGTACAAAGTCGATAATTCTGAAGAGCGAACTATTGACAAATGAATGGACAGCACTTATCTAGAAGCTGCTAGAGGTTACTTCTTCGATTCTAATTATGTGAATACGATGTAAACCGCAATAAAACAGCCCTTCTATTGCTGTTTCGCCACAGGTCAATCTTAAACGAGCTGAATTATGAATGAAGGCACCCAAGCCAATCATCATCACCTTTTTATTTAGGTTCAGTGAATCATATAACTATATCATACAGAATGTCCTTCCATTTTTAAATCCGAAAGATGTTCTTTAAAGGAGGTATGGTTCATATTGCTCGCCGGTCGTGTCACGACGTTCAGACAACTCTGCAGGCATTGTTATTGCGAAGTTGAAAAAGTATTGTTGTTTTGATGTATAAGATCAATTCAGCTCTCACCCTGTAGAAGTATGATCAAAGACATTTTAAAAATGACTACTTATCTTTTGAAAGGTAAGAGAGTCCAGTTTGCTGGACATTGTTGTAGAGCTGAAAAAGAGGTAATTTCTACTCTTTTTCCTCTGGAAGCCATCTACTCGCAATACCAGAGGGCGCACACTCTCCTACCCTGATGTAATATCCAGGGATACAGGCATCCAGCAACAGGACCTCCGTAATGGCATGATGGACCGTGAAGTCTGGCGTAGCATGGTAAATTCCATTGTCTCGACCACGGTCAAACAATGACGATGATGACTTATCATTTTAATGCAGCGATAGTTATCTACGATTATATTGTTCTATGTATCCTTCTATTAGAAGCTGATAGAATGCCATTTAAGGAAGATCATTTTGCTATTTCTAGTTGGTCGACTGGTCGGACGAAGGAAACTTTGTGGGCTCATTCTTTTGGTACACTGGTGTGTAAAACAAGATCTTATTTATTTATGTTCAACCTCTTAGACAAATATCGCGGCTTTCTTCACCTTCGCTGACTGACTTGTTTTACTTATACTTCGGGTTAAGTGAATCCAACTGTAAAAATATAAACGCAATAGCCTTTAACAAAAGCCATCCCTGCATATTAATATGGAGAAAATGCCCATAAAAGAGAGAATGTATTTATTTGTTCATATGTATACGTAGTATATAAATACATACTACATACATAAATACATGCGTACATACATGCATACAAATATACACACACATACACAAACGCACACAAACATATATAAGAAATCATATAGAAACAAAATTCAATAAAAATATACATAGGGCAGTTAGGAATTGATAGGATTTTGCCAGAATTTTCCGGTTCGATCAAATAGAAAAATTCCATGTAAAACTAATGGATACCATTTCTGTTCTTCTAAATTTCCAGCTGTTCTGCTCAAACAAAAACCAAATGAAGCATAATTGCGAGATGAATAAAATGCACTTTTATTTGAACACGTATTTAGAGTTTACTATCGAAGCATTTAAAAATAGGTTTACGATCGATTTAATGAGCCTGGATTAAAGAGATTAACGAATTGGAATGCTGAAGTTGGCAAAGACACTGACACGTAGATGCCATATCAGAGAATACCTCAGATAGATTTCAGCCGGCAGCTGTCCATGGCATTGTTAACTTGATGGACATCACGAATATTATAGAGGTTTCTTTTCTCATTTCTGGTGTCGTTAATATTTATTATTATTATACAAGCAGCGAAGTATAGAGTCAACAGAGCGTTAATTTCTTTAAATTCTCTGATTAAATCCTGCTCAGATAGACTTCACTTTGGTATAAAGCTAAATGTGATTCAGATCAGTAAAATAAAGTACCAGTAAAAAACTGAAGCCGAAGTACTCGACAGAACCTACGCCTCTCAAAACTTGCTGGCTTCGCACCTGAAACATAAGTTTATTGTTGTGTCAGACTGGCCTCGCGGTCCGGACCAAACCAAAATCCGAACAATTTAACCGGTCCTTCCGTCTAATGCCCTACAGTGCCTTATAGGAGCCGAGCTGCAAATCCACCGACTTGTTCTGATTAATTTTTACTTCTGGCACCGTTTCGTACTCCCTTAAGTTAGTGCCGATCACTTCGATCTCTGAGATGTCCGAAACTATTACGGTTACGTCGTCCCTGTATGCTGACACGAAACTTCTGCATCCTAGATCGCAAAAATAACTTTCTTAGTAATGACTCGAGAGTCAGTACGTAGATAAGGGGAGGGTATAGGCATTCTTGACGGTTCGAAAGAGCGATACTAAACGATTCCGACATGTGGCCGTTTACTTGGACCACCGAAGATATGTCGCTATACATTGCAGCGATCCAGCCTCTGAAAACAAGACCGAAACAAGCCGCAGCGGGGACAAAAGCTTTCTATTGATCCAAATTGACCAGGGCTCCATCCATATCAGTTTCCTTCCTTACCGTCTCTGTCGTGTAGCACCTAAGGTGGAAGTTGTCGTGGCTTGTGACTATAGGGGTAGCGCTTGTCTGCGCGTCACCGACCAGCTTTTCGTCGACTAATGCCAACCTCTTGGCTAATACCTTGGCCAAAATCTTATAATCTGCGTTCAGAAGAGTTATGGGCCTAAACTTATCTAATTGGTCCCCTCGTTTGGGTCCTTTCTCAGGAGCACCACCTCGCCACGGCTCACTGTACTGGGTATTCTCCCGTCCTGCTTCCAGTCGTGGTAGACATCCACCAAGAGATATCCAAACGTTGAGCGGTGACCCTGCTTCTAGGGCGACACCAGGCCACGAACATTTATGCTACCTACTCTTAAACAACTCACGATGACCGCACAGAATTTAGAGAAGACACAAAGGGGCGTGCACTTACCATTCAGGTATCGCTGGAGGTCAAGTGTCTCAACGTCCATGAGTTGTTGGGGTTCCCCTTTAAAAGCCTACTCGTGGCCTTTACATTAGAGGTTCTCACGTCTTGCGTGAAGCTCTCCCTAATGAGTTTATATGCCTCTACAGGCATTCAGCAAAAGAGACCGGATTTGTGGAGCGCAAATAATTAGATTCTGCACAACCACCATGCATCCTGTTTCTTCACTTGTGGGCTACTCGCCAAAAACATGGTATCGCTTCTGCACCCACACTATTAACCAGATTTCGCACGTCTGGATTTTCATCTCTTTCCCAAGAAGAAAAGGCATCTTAAAAGTCACCATTTTTACACCGTTATTCAGATTCAGAGCGAATCGCAGAAGGTCCTCCACTCACTTACGGAAAACGACTTCCAGACCGGATTCCAAAAGTGGCTGGAACACTGGTGTATTTCTAGCAAGGTGACTATTTCGAAGGCAATAATGTTAAAACGTAGGTAAATGAGTTTTTTATTTATTAAACATAACTAGTCCGAGAGCTTTGTGATACCACCTCGTATCATCATGTGATTTGGGGACTGAAAGTGCAGTAGAGTAACTATAATTTCTGAGAATGTCTACCTTCAGATGCTCCATAACTTCGCAACCATTTGATTTAAAATGTTCAGCAAGTTCTAGCGAACTATTGTTCTTGTGTCAGGCGTCCCACAAACGCCCACCGATGTTTATGCGCAAGTTGATAACTTTATGAATTATGTTATAAATTTTACTTTGAGTGCTAAAATTAAGAGTAAACGATTCACCTGTCATTAGCGATTTCTTTTAAGGTATAAAGAAGGGCTCGCGCGCACACACACACACACATACATACATAAATATATATATATATATATACACATATACATACATATATATATATATACACATATACATACACACACACACACACACACATATATATATATATATATATATATATATATATATATATATATATATATACATACAAACTGGGACAACAAAACATCGAGATAGACGATAAAAAGAAAACAAGGACGGGTCATTCGAAGTTTTCTTTCCTCAGTTAAGTACCAGTTTATCTTCACAATTTCGGCTCATTATACTTGAGATTGCTCCAATCTGGCCAATACAGGTTCACTAGAAAGTGGAAAGAGCTCCCTACATAAAAAGGAGATGCTTAAGAGTCACCCTCGAAAATTTCACAGTAATTTATCGGGTATTCATGATCGATATAAAGCAAAACTAATCATTTACTGATGAGATTTAAACTAGTTCGTATTTAAATTTCTATATGAATATAATAAAATCAGTATAATACGTGGAGGTATCAAGACGTTCCCTATTTATGGTTTCCTATTTATGGTTAGTAAAAAAGGCCTTATATGTTTTAACATCATTTCTTTCGAAATAGTCACCTTGCACAGCAATACACTGGTGCCAGCGCTCCTGCCTCTTTTGGAATCCGATCTGGAAGTCGTTTTCCGTAAGCAAGAGGAGGACCTTCTGAGATCCACTCTGGATCTCGATAACGGAGTTAAAACGGCGGCAACAAACTATTGTCTTGAAAAACAGGAAAGAACTCTAGCTAACGTAATCCTAAGTACACTCTTTAAAACTAAAATCTACCGGGAAAAAATTGCTGTCATTTCTGGAAAGCTATTAATCGTAAGTTTACGTGATTATAATTTATTTGGTAGTAAACAGCATTTAGTGATGGGATTTTGAGTGCAACAGAGCCGGAGGTGATATTCCAGGAAATTTTATGTATATTATATTGCTTCAGTTCACTTTTGTTATTTCTAATACCATTAAAGTTGCGCATGGATATCGCACAATCTCTTTACACTTAATGTGGTAAGAAGCTTGCATGATTCCGAGTTCAATTTCGCTGGATCCTTGGACAAGCGTCTTCTATTAAAGCTTCAGGCCGACCAAAGCCTTGTGAGTGGATTTGGTAGTCGTAAACGGAAAGAAGCCTGTTGTATATAAATATGTATATCTCTATGTGTGTATGTCTTTGTCGCTGTTTACGTAACTGTGATTTAGCGTACGGCAAAAGAGATTGATAGAATGAGTGGTTGGCTTAAAAAATAAGTCTTGGGTCGATTCGTTCGACTAAACTTTTTAAAGGTGGTGTCCCGGCATGGCCTCTGTCAAATGATTAAAACTTGTAAAAGATAAAAGATAAAAGATTGGTACAAATGAGACACAAACATGAATGGCAGTAACGAGTACTGGTTCGTCACAACTTCTAATATGCTAACATAATATGCAATTTTGCTAGAAATCTTAGGAAAATATAACCTCGAAGCAGAACTGTCCTAGAAAAGCACCAATTGAATAAAGTGGATTTGGGTTCCCTGTAGATAAGAAAGTAACATAATGGTCAAGGCTGGAATGCCGTAGATCAGCTCGAGTACAATGAACATGGGGGCAACCGACAGTAACTAGTTAAATCACATCTAGCTACACCTATCGTAATAAAAAAGGATGGATTCATTGTTTTACGTAATCTTATACTATATTTGAAAATAAATACAGTCGGGCTATGGTTTAAATGCTTTTGAATATCAGTATACTTGAGAGCGCCTGCCATTTGGCTAAACAACAACAGTAACTAAAAATAATCTAAGTTCCTATGTTGTTATTGATTAAATGTTTTTTTAAAATGTTATTATTAGTTTGCACCCCGTCAGTTACGACAACGAGTGTTCCTGTTGATCCGATCAAGGCAAGGACCTGCTCGAGTTATTAACGGGCAAGTGGCTGAGCACTTCACAAACATGCGTACGCTCAACGTAGTTCTCAGGGAGATTCAGCGTGATACTGAATATTCACATAAAAATACAACTCGTTTTCGCCAGCTGAGTAAACAGAAACGATGTGAAATAAAATGTTTTGTTCAAGGGCACCATACGCTGCCGAGTATCGAACTTATGACCTTAAGATCGTGAGCGCAATAGTAACCATTAAGCCACACACCCTATTATTTTATTTCGCCATATGTATGTGTATCATTGACTGAAAGTAAACCGCTAGCAGAGAACCTCCAGCCTATAGTACCAATTCCAATTTCAGGAGAAATATATTTTTATTTCAATCATGCTATCTATAACATCTGAAAATGCATCAATACCTCCGCATCCCACTCCGCTTTCTTTTTGAGATATATCACCTTGATCGAAATCGAAAGTAAAAGTTTGATTACCAACCTAGTAATTTATACATATGGTCAGTTGGTGTGAAGGTCCGTTTGTCTGTTGGACTGTGCCAATAGAGCTGTTCGTCAGATGATATGTATAAAGTAAGCAAGAACTATCACTGCAAAGAATAATTAAATTTTTGCGAGGTGTAATAAACTATTGGAAAGTCTCTTTCTGTTACCATTCCACTGCTATTGTCTTGGCAATCTACCAGATTTCAGGCTATAAATGTCTTGACATTTCACATGCAAGCGAACCTTCTGTAATCTGATATTTGCGTAAGACAATCTTTGACACAAATAAATATAAGAGACATCGGTGGTGAAAAGATTTCGCCAATCTGATTAGCTATCTCAGATTTTTCGGAAAGATTATACCAATCGGCAGATTCTATCAGGAAGAAAATCTATAGACTACATTGAGGTATTTTAATTCTTTTCGAGATGTGTTAAAAGATACACGTCATTTCTATTGGCATACACATACATTTATGTACTCAATAATTATACGTATACTCTCCCGCATACTCAAATACTCACACAGCCGCATGCACATGAAATTATATAAGTGTATGCGCTTACATATTATGTGAGT
>NC_043004.1:99196953-99244453 GCF_006345805.1 Octopus sinensis | reverse complement strand
CCCTTGTGGGTAGTAAAGAAATATATATATATACGTATACATGTATTATATATTATACACACATGCATATGTGTATTACATATCATACACACACACATGCATATAAACATATATAAACACATTTGTGAGCGCATGTGTGTGTGAAGGAAAATGTGTATTGATTCAATGAATGAAATATGGTTTTGAAAAACTACACACTGTCAAACAAACTGTTAGATATCCAGATTGATTTTTGCAGTGGAACTTTTCATACAGAACTAAGTCTAAATATGTCAGTGTTATGCTAGGAGAATAAATTGATGGCATAGAGTTCCATGATCTGATAGGGAGCAAGGTCATGACAAAATAAAAAAAGAAAACCTCTCATCAGATTGATATTCCGACAATGACAGATCAATTACGTAGCAAGGAGGGGCTCAAACACTTGATAAGAGAAGATAATATAACCAGTGACATCATGTTCACATTGTTGTTTACACACAGATACTCACTTACACACACATATATATGCGTATGTACACACACGCGCTTACACACACACACATACATATATGGACACACATATATATACATATAAATATATACACACAGATATATACACATATAATATATATACATACATATACATATATATGTATACATACATATACATATACATATATAAGTATATGTATGTATACATATCTATTTATCCATCTATATATGTACGTATATATATATACATATACATATATATGTATGTATACATATCTATTTATCCATCTATATATGTACATATATATATATACATATTCATATATATGTATGTATACATATCTACTTATCCATCTATATATGTACATATATATATATACATATACATATATATATATATATATATATATATATATAATATATATATATATATATATATATATATATATATATATATGTATATTCACACACACACACACACATATATATATATATATATTATATATATATATATAATATATATATATATATATATAATATATATATATATATATATATATATATATATATATATATATATATATATATATATATATATAAATATATGTACCTACATGTGCATAAACTAAAAATATTGAAAGAAAGAATATATTTTAAATTAATTTTGAAAAAATAAGAACAGAACTTTTATGAAATGTTTATGAGTGTTGTGATGATTTATAAGACGGGTCCTCTGATCTCTGGTAATGTGAAAACGTATCTCATTATCATTGAAAATATGGATTTGTATCAGTCGAGACCGTGAGAGATATCACTAGAATGAATTGGCTGACAGAATTAATAAGGAAACTCTACGCAATACGTCATTGTTATGCTATTCCTATGTTCTGCTATGTCATATTGTGTTCCGTTGTGTTAGTGGAAGGAATAAGCTATCTGAAACAACGGGAGGAAAGAGGTGGTGACAGCAAAACTAAGAATGGCAAAACTGATATGGAGTGAAAGAGAAAGAATGAATGCAGTGACTTTGCGATCCATCTGGAGAAGTTCGTATGATTTGACCAGCCTTCTAGTTTTCGAAAGATATTTAATGCATGGAAGAAACCTGAAAATATTTATTAAAGGTTTGCACATTTAAACACACATAGACAAATCCCATACTTCTGCACGTTCAGACGCAGAGGCATGTAAATGCACAACAGCCAGCTTTCACAAATGCTATAGAGAAAGCATTAAGTCAAGTTGTGTATGACTGCATTAGAAATAAGCAGAATCAATGTATGATTGGGTGGAACCTAAATGGATATTAAATCTCTAATATCCCTTAAACATCATTGAAAAATTTCGAAGCTGTGAACCTGTGTATGTGCATAAAAGGCCTGGCCAAGCAGGACACAAAAGCTTTCCTGTCACAGCTGCTACCACTAGGACTGTAGGACCGCTTAAAATTTCTCCCTTCACTTAAAACTGAAAAAGAAAAAAAGAGAACAGCTGACGGTACAGCAACTACAATTCTGGACGTCTTCTACTCTAGGTACATTTATGTGGTACTTCTTAAATTATCAAAGATCAACTTCATTTTTAGTCAAAAACATTAATCATGACAGACTATTAGATATTCTATCATTCTGGTATTCTATAAATCGAAACACTTTTTCATTGTCAATCCGTAAAGCTTTGCTTTAGTATTCCTTCGAAATTTTTAGTAGATCAAATACATCAGGATACCGTTGATTGTATCAAGAATCGAGAATGTAAGTTAGGTGATTTTTTGTGGGATACTTCCAGCTTCGAACATGTCTTTAATAAGAGCCCACTATTTTGCGATATTTCTTTAGTTTTTTCATCTCTAATGGGTTCCCATTTTTACTTATTGTCCATCTCTTTTCCATCGACGAAAGACAAAAGTATAGTACGGCTGCTTCTAGATTTTATCCAGACTTCTACTAACAGAGGAGATACCGCGATTTCTATTTGCCTTAACTAGACATCTATCACTACTGTATGCAATACTATTGATGAAATTGGTAGATTTTCTTCTCTGATTATTCTCAGAATTACAATCAGGATGATTTCTTGGAAATAGCGATGGCCTTTATCTATGAGATATAGTCGTCTAGCGCTTATCTCCAATTTTTGCTTTTGCCCCTCTGTGCAGAAGACTTTCAGGATTCAACCCCTTACCTCACCATATATGAGAGATGTTCCTGTTATTTTTCCAATTTTATTGTCATCCTTATCATACATTTATGGGTTATAATTTCTGAACAACCTTTTAAGCTTCGACTACTATTAGGAAATGGATTTCTGCGCAGATCCACCGATCTTACCGATCACTTCTAGGTGCACCACTTGCACATACTGTACCATTATATAATGCCCAATCGTGGTTCAACGTCACTAGCAGTATGTCGAGCTATGACATTTGTAGTTATTTTTGAATATTTATTGAGTGCATCACTAGCTCGTATCATTTTGTGTGGGCACCAGCACTACCTGTCTTCCTGCCTTATGCTGAGGCTTAAAATATGTCACATGCATCTATATACACTGCTCGGACAATGGTGCTCCCATCCTGCAGCCACAAAGTTTGTGATTTACTCCAGCAGCACTTTTGAAAGCATACATAAGGTCCGTAGTTTTATGTTCATTTCGTAAATCGTAGATCATATATCGTTCGGCAAGCAGGTACTGCATTTTTTGCCTCATGTTATCCCGTTTTCTTTCCCCTTACATCGAGTTGGCTTTTATCGAAGATTGTTTTGTGGCGTATAACGTTTGTACAGAACCAGTTACTCTCGCTAATACATTTGCCATTCTAACTTGAGTTTATATTTTCAGTTTTCAATGTTTTATTGCTTTGGTTACCTTTTTATGAAATTGCTCTTTTTTTCTATTTAGTTGTTACACTTTTTTGTGTGCGTGCGCCGATATCCGAAATATTGCTATATTAAACCGACAATAAACAAAGCAAAATTGTTGCCAGCAAAAATATTGATATGTACAAATTCCTATGAATGAATTTTCTGGGGAGGAGACTGAAATATTCGAAACCGTTTTGTTCGTCATGAAAACCTGAAGAAATATATTTCTGAGAAACGTGATCGTTGAAACAACAAAAGTAATAATGATATTAACAGCAACAATAACAAACATAACAATAGAAATTAAATGGATAAATAAATGTTTGAATTATTAACTAAGTAAATAAATCATATTTAATTAAAGACAAATATCTTTGAAAATTTAATTAACATATTTCTAAAATTTATCAAAGAGTTATATTTGGAAAGGATTTTATAGGTAAACAGCGAAAAAACATAAAAAATGAAGTGAAAATGTTTTAATTGAAAACGGCAAAACACAAGACATACACGAAAAAGTAAAAGAAAAACAAAACAAACAACAACTGAATAGATAGAAATACGTAAGTAAATATATCAGAGAAGAAAAGTGAAACAAATAAATTCATTCGATAAAATATTTAATAATAACGTAAAAGCATTTTTTTGATAATTTTTTTAGGGTGTGTTGTAGGAAGGAGGATATTAATTGGTTTCTATTTACTGATGCCAATGTTTAGAATTATCACATTGTGTATACAACAGATAAATTTATTTACATATGTGAGAGCAAATACGAGGAAATTTATTTGCATATATCTAATATCTATCAATTTATCTGACTCCCTACCTATCTGTACGCCTACTATTCTATCTATTTCTCTATGTCACTATATATATACATACATATATATCGTATTATATTAGTGAATGAGGACGTTTTTATTTCTTTATTTCGTATTTGTTTATATCATTTTTTTTCTGCTGTTTCTATTTTTTTTTTTTTGCTGAGACTTTGAAAAGAATTGCCTGCAGTGAACGACATTTACGATCTGATCTTCGTTCGTTAAACACTCTAATGTAATTAAGTATCATAGAGCAATTGAATGAAAAACAGTGTAAAGTGGGACAGATTATCATGTAGAAAAAATGTCAGATTCTGGAAATGAATAATATCGCAGCATGCAAAAACATGTATCAACACAGACATGTGTATATACACATATGCGTATATTTTTTTTCATATACATTTACATATTGATAATTGTTACATGCATTAAAATAGGAATATATATCGATGTATGGAAGCGTATATTGCTAAGTTATACCTGAGATCTTATCGGTTTGAACGTCAGTTTTTAAAAATAATTTCCACGTAACTAAACACTTTTAAACATCGTATACTGGTAGAATGTGTTTATTAAACATATTTTCTCTTGGCTTTATTGAGAAAATTCTGTAGTTTGTAAGATATTTGTTGTTTTTTTTCTTCAATTTCTGCAATTTCAACAAATCAATGATGTCTATTGGGGTGAAAACATTCTGTGCCGTATGAATATGTGCCTCGTTTAAGAAACAGATTGGGTTTATTTACATTTCTGAAGAAATAAAGATACTTTTCCCCCTACCCCTAACTCTAACCCTAAAACATAGAAGTGCAATAGATCGTTACTAGGGTTATAATTATGGGTGACAATTTCATATGACACCGCTAGAAAAAACTGCCGTTCAAACCGAAAAGATCCTATACCCGTTTTTATGTATATGTGCAATACTTTCTTACAGTGTATGTATTTAGGTTTTTTTTTTTACTAAGCTCATTAACACATTAATTTCAAAGTTTGGCACAAGGCCAGCCATTTCAGCGGGAGTGTGGGAGTCGATTATATCGATCAGAGTGTTCAACTGTTTTATCGACCCTGAAAGGATGAATGGTAAAAAATTGACCTCGATAGACGTTGAAATCAGAACTTAAAGACGGATGAAGTGATTCTAAGCATTTTGCCTGGCGTACGAGCGAGTCTACCAGCTTGCTAATCATATCAATATTCACCTTCCAATATTAGCGTGGCCTCTTGTATAGCACCCAATCCTGATCTTTTACCAACTTTACTGTGTGACCTATTATCTTTAAATCAGAGCACTCCACTTTTAGTAATGCTTGTCTAGTTGTCCCTCTTGTCCTGTGTATCTTCTACAAAAGGTACATTGTAAAATTTCGACAATAAACACATCACTTATGTGCATCATACATATTATACGAGTGCAGTTATATTGCTTTCACACATGGATTGATGAATTTGATATGCAAATACAGCTAATTTGCACGTTGCTTGTGTGTTAACATTTCACTTCTCTTCAACATATGTAGAATACTTCTAAGATCCTTTCGATTTGAACGGCAGTTTTTTCTAGCGGTGTCATATGAAATTGTCACCCATAATTATGACTCTAGTATCGATCTATTGCATTTCAATCTGTTTTAGGGTTAAGGTTAGAGTTAGGGTTAGGGTTAGGGGTGGGGGAAGGGTATCTTTTTTTCTTCAGAAATGTAAATAAACCCTATCTGTTTCTTAAACGAGGGACATATTCATATGGCACAGAATGTTTTCACCTCAATAGACGTCATTGATTGATTGAAATTGCAGAAATTTAAGAAAAAAAACAACAAATATCTTACAAACTATAGAATTTTCTCAATAAAGCCTTAAGAAAAAGATGTTTTATAAACACATTCTACCAGTATGCGAAGTTTAAAAGTCTTTAGTTACGTGGAAATTATTTTAAAAAACTGCCGTTCAAACCGAAACGATCCTACTTCTATATCAAGTGTACATGTTCACTGTTTTATCCTTTGTACTTTATCGTCGAGAGCTGCAGCCTGGTGGAATGTTTCATTCAGAGATGTTAATGACAAGACAATGCTACACCTGTTACTAAATCAATGATAAAATGTACGTAGCTTTTCTTCCCTATATGTGATTACAAGTTCTTGTAGGTCTTTGTTAATAGTGGTACCTGCCTGCATGATAGAAAATTCTGTTACACAACAGACGCTTGTTCCATTATGATAACTCACCAGTTTTCATGTTATACAAAAATTCAGTACAAAAATATATCAAAGAAATATAAAAATTTGAAAACTTGCGTCTACACACGATACAAAAAGACAACAACACAGAATATAATACGCAACTTTGACAAAATTAGACTATTCGTGCTATGATTTACATTGACGAATGATACAATAGATTTGGAAAAAGTCGTACATTTTATATCAGAATAGTAAATTTTAGTTGGATTCGAGCTGCCATGCTATGCTTTATATTGAATAATTACTTCAACGAAGAAAAGAGAAAAAGGAACATTTCCTACTAAACAATAGGAAAAGAAAGATGATATGCCACAAATAATACAATACTGACAGGAAAAATGTCTTAATATGAATCATGAATATTATGTACGAAAACTTACGTTCCAATTTTACAACGAGACAACTATCGTTTCTGTATGTGGGTTATGACCTGGCTGCGTGGTACAATAAGTCTTCTGCAAAGCAAATATTGATATCGACAAATTCAAACGAACTCTTGCTCGTTTGTATAAACTTCCTCGATGAAAAATATTCAAATGCCGCTAAAAGAGTCCGGCTTTGTGGACGAAGGTATCTCTTGACCGAACTACCAGCTCATTTTATTTTCCTACACACCTATGATGATACGTAACTCTGAATAAATTTTATTAATTCATTTTTTGATGACTTATTTTGTGATATATAAGGAGATTAAAACATAATTCTGTATATAATGGAAAAAAGAAAGAAGAGAAAATAGCAGTTGTGGTAACTGAAACGTAGACTAAGTTCCAATATTCACACTATGGTGTAGATTGAGGTTTAATTCAAAGATTGGGAATAAAAAATATTATTTTCGTGAATACAATACAAAATACTACACTAGAAGAGAACTCCAACTTTCGTACTATGCATGACGTTGAATAATAAATACATGTTTCTACTCTGAAAAAGATAAAAAGGTGAACTTTACTCAAAAAACAGTAGGAAACGGAAGATAATATGTCTTGCAATTATCTTCCTACACTACATAAATCATCGGAAGACTCAAAGATTGATAGCAATTTCTATCAGGAGTTCAACGTACGAAGACATTAGTATTACGATGATGTTTATATGGTTAATGCTACATTGATATTATTAATATTAGTTTCACATTTTGGCACAAGACCAGCAATATTGGAGGAAGGTATTAGTCGATTACTTGTACTTATTTTATCAACCACAGAGCTCACTTAGTACTTATTTCCTCGACCCCGATTTAATGAACGGCAAAGTTGACCGTGGCAGCATTTGAACTCAGAAGGTAAAGATCAATGAAATACGGCGAAGCATTTTTGCCGCAGTGTGATCGCGAGTCTGCCAGCACGCTGCTTTTATTGATGCTGTTAATACTAGGACAATGTAAGGCAGCAAGCAGGCAGAACATTGGCATGCCCGGTAAAATGCTTAGCGGCATTTCGTCTGTCTTTACGTTCTGAGTTCAAATTCCGCCCAGCTCTACTTTGTCTTTCATCCTATCGGGAGTCGATAAAATAAGTACCAGTTGAACACTGGGGTCAATGTAATCGACCTACTCCATCTCCCGAAATTACTGGCCTTGTGCCGATATATGAAATTAATACTAGATCAATGTAGCACGCGGGGTATGACTCTAAGCGGCATTTCGTTCGTCCTTATGTTCCGAGTTCAAATTCTGCCGAGATCGATTTTGCATTTCGTAGTTTTGTGGTCTGTAAAATATGTGCCAGTTGAGTACTGGGCTCAACTTACTCCCTACCCAACTTATACCCTACCTCCAAAGTCGTGAAACCAATACTAGATCAATGTGGTTGAAAAGATCTCTTTTCGAAATTATAAGAACGCAAACACTCTTTCCTACTCTAGGATCAAGGCCCAAAATTTTGGGGGTAGGAGATAGTCGATTAGATCGACCCCAGTACGCAACTGGTACTTAAATTATCGACCCCGATAGGATGAAAGGCAAAGTCGACCTCGGCGGATTTTGAATTCAGATAATAAAGACAGACGAAATACCTATTTCTTTACTACCCACAAGGGGATACACACACAGAGGACAAACAAGGACTGACAAACGGATTAAGTCGATTATATTGACCCCAGTGCGTAACTGGTACTTATTTAATCGACCCCGAAAGCATGAAGGGCAAAGTTGACCTCGGCCGAATTTGAACTCAGAACGTAGCAGCAGGCAAAATACCTATTTATTTATTACCCACAAGGGGGTAAACACAGAGAGGACAAACAAGGAAAGACACACAGATTAAGTCGATTATATCGACCCCAGTTCATAACTGGTACTTAATTTATCAACCCCGAAAGGATGAAAGGCAAAGTCGACCTCGGCGGAATTTGATCTCAGAACATAACGGCAGACAAAATACGGCTACGCATTTCGCCCGGCGTGCTAACGTTTCTGCCAGCTTGCCGCCTTATAAGGGCACACAGATATTGTAGGCCTTCAAGCAGGCCATTTGCAATACGCTTAAAGCCAGGAACTTTTCAGTACCCCATCGTGTATAAGTATATGTATATGTATATGTATGTATGTATGTATATATATATTATATATATATATATATATATATAATATATATATATATATATATATATATATGTATATATATATATATATATATCTATATATATATACTAGCAGTATCGCCCGGCGTTGCTCGGGTTTGTAAGGGAAATAACTATATAAGCATTTTTAGAGAGTTATAACCCAAAAATAGCAAAAAAATGCATTAAAAATTTTTAAAAAATTAAGGTAATTTTTTTTTTAAATCGTTGACACATCGTAGATATTTTTAGAGAGTTACTTCCCTTATATAAAAGCGAAAAAAATGCATTAAAATGGAAAAATATGATGGTAAATTTTTTTTAAATCGTAGACTCATCGTAGACGCACGCTAATACCCAGAAGGGCTCGATATGAATCACGACTATAAGATACCCGCTTTTGGTTAAACTGCACCGCAAAATGTGGGAGTAGTTAGGAATCTAAATCGTAGGAGACAGACACACAACCTCACTCTTATATAAAGATGCTTTTTTTTTCAGTCATAGAGTTAGATTTAGAAGGTCTTCAGTAGAAAATCCTTCGAATTCTGACTCGCTGCTTGATATAATGAAATTCGTATCCATTTTTTGTCAGAATTACAAATTTTGAAAACACAATAGGAACAAATTTCGGAAAAAAATCTCCCATAATTCACGGAATTAAAATTACACTTCGATTTTTGTACAAAACTGTAGTTGAACTGTTTACGAAGTATAATACGTGTTTTCACGAATGTGCTAAAGAGATTTGCTCTGATATTCTCATTTAAATATGAATAGGTAAATTCGGGCGGCTTGGTAACTATATATAAGTGTCGTCTGTTTATACATAAACACTGTTTCATACTGCAATTATATATACATATATCTATATATAATATTATATAATAAAATATATACAGAGTAAAATAAAAACCAATTTACCTTTTCTGTCCGTCCGTGTGTCTTTGCAAATGTGTTGGAATGATAAGTGAGTTGAGTTTTGGCGCCTTTTTTACTAATAACAAACACACACGTGTTTGTATGTAGTTGTATGTGTATGTAGTTGTATTAGTTGTATATGTATGTGTATGCGTGTGTGTGAGGAATGACACACACACACTCACGCACGCACACATGTACATCAATGCTTTCGGAGTGATATGTTAAAATATTGAGTTTTCTCGAATTTTGTCTTAATTGGTGGTAAAATTGAAAGAAATTTTTTATGGCATCACCACTGAAGTACTCTGAAAAATCTTAGGTAAATTCTAATTGAAGAAATTGTGTGAGGAGTAAATGGTTATGTATTTATTTGTTTCTGTTTGCTGTGTTTTTTTATTTTTTGAGTAGTGGTTTAAATACTTTCACTTTAGTCTTCCTCAAATCACTCTGTCGCTATTTACTTTCATTTTATTCGTTGCACACTGTGTGTGTGCGTTTCCGTGTGGTGTAAACAAGACTAAGAAAAGCATTTGACACACACACCAGAATGTGAGTTTTCTGTAAATTTTGCTTAATTGGAGTTTAAATTTTAAAAACTGGACCTGGCATGACGCGATACATTCTACTCTTAAAAATGCTAGGTAAATTGTAATTGAAGAAATCCTATATTGTAGATTTCTATAACTCCCAAAGGGAGGCAGATAAAATCTGCCTTTTATAATAAGATAAGATATATATATATATATATATATATATATACATATACATTTCAATACTAACAGACCAATGCATATAGATATGTATATATACACATATACATACACTCATACATATATATATAGAGAGATAGAGGGGGGAGAGATGGACAAAATTCACACTACAGTCACAGCCTAAAAAGTTTGAAGTATGAATTACAGGAAAATTCAGAACCATCTGCAATATACTCCTGAGCAAATATGAAGTATGCCTTGAGATAGAAATCGTAACGTCTCTATTTTCCATCTCTCGCGATAAATGAAATATAGTGCTGTCTGTCTGTGAGCCTGAGGATGTTGGTGTCATATAACGATAGGCCCAAGTTATTATAAATATTTAATGCTGTATTCCAACACAAAAAATGGAAGACGTCTTTGTTTCTCAATCAGATACATCTTATATTAATATTTCGCTTAAGAAAAGCGTTTCCGAATTAATATCTCGCATTTTTTTTTATTATACTTATGTATTATTTCCATTGGTGAATATTGTAGAGGGATGTACGTTTTTTCATCTATCGTTATTGCCTGGTGGCTTCTTTTGTTTTATTTTATTTATATACGATTGGCTTTTACATATTTATATAAATGTATACAGGAGGAAATATCATATATACATACATATATATATATATATATATACATATAAATATATATACATATACACGAAGGGGTGGTGAAAAGTTCCTGGCTTAATGCGTATCGCGAAAGGCCTGCTTGGAGGCCTAAACTTTCCAGCTTTTTACAAAGCTTAAAAAAGTGAAGGAGCGCTGCAATATGTGACTTTGAGAGTGGAATATGTTGAATACAACTATAATCAACTATATCCCTGTATTTTCTTTTACCCAAGCCACACACACACACACACACACATATATATATATATACATATATATATATATACATATATATATATATATTATATATATATATACATAGATACATACATATATACATACATACCTATAGCTCTATATATATATATATATATATATTATATATATATATGTATATGTATATATTTATTAACACTACCCTGAATACTACCGCAACTTCCATCACCCTTACAGATAGAATAATTAACAACAACGATAGCAATATTATTGTTAAATAATAGTAATAATAGCATTAATAATACTAATAGCTTAGACCGTTCTACCCCCATCTCTAACCTCTCCTATGTCAGCATTACATCCTCCATTCCTGAAAATAATCCCCAAAATACACCCACATGTAACTGCCGTCCTGGGTCCATCTGCCTTCTATAAACTCATCGTAGAAAATCCAATATAATTTATAAATGCACCGTCCTCAACACATTACACAATTGTACAGCTATATATAAACGATCAACCATAAGTTTTAAACAGCGATATGCTGCTCATCTCAATTCTTTTAGATACGAGAAACATAGTAAAACCACAGCATCCGCCAGTCATGTAAAAAACAGAAATATTTCCTACATTTTTTCATGGTCCATAATAGATTCGGGGCTTCGATACCAAGTTCAGCGCTTAGCCTGTAGGTTATGCCTAAAAGAGGCATTCCACACATTAAAACACAACTCCCCAACACTACTAAACAAATATAATGTGGCCCTAAGTGCATGCAAACACCGCTTTTATCATACCTTCAAATTTTACCACATATTTAAGTCCAGCCTAAATAACCACGCAGTATATACCCACAACACACCGTAGGTAATCCCCAACAACCCTACTTACCTTCATATTAATTTTTAATCGTTAATTAATTACCCTATCTTAAAAAAATGATCACAATCATTTAATACTACATATATGAACATATATTGATACATGTGTGTGTATGTGTGTACAGGTATTTTATTTATGTATTCGTATGTGGGTATATATATATATATGTGTGTGTGTGTATATATATATTTACAAATATATATGAATGTGTGTGTATATGTGTATATATGTAAATGTATGTATCAGTAAGCGCGCATGCGTGTGAATGTAAATGCGTGTGTATAGGCGTATGTATGAGTCAGTATTCGCAAATATATATGTATGTGAGTGCATGCGTACGTATATGCCCTTATACCTTTTTCCTCCTCTTCTATTCCTACGTATCACTAACCTATCACATACGTCTATATATAGTAATTTGCCATCGTTGTATACTTCCCTCCACCTCAAATTTTTCTACCAAAACTACAGCTCACTTCGGTATCACCCTACCCATACCTTTTCTATACATTTTCTCAAACCATTCTTTAATACAGCAGTCATATCACCTCTACTCACATATCTCATATTCTTTTACTCCTTACCTTCTCATCCCTTTCTATCCCTCCCCCACATCTATCCCATCCTCCAATTACATTATCTTGACCACCAACTAACACTTCCTTTCTCACTTCTTTCACTTTTTCTTTACTTCTTTTTTCACTCTGTTGTTTTCTCTCTCCCTTTTTTTCTTTTGAATTCCAGGAATTTGTCTGTGTTTTCATTTCAGAGGATGAAACAGTCGTCTAGGAATTTTTTCCAATTTTCTTTTATGTATCGGGAAAGAGGGTTTCCAAAGGTAGATAAAGATTCCTGGAATATTATTATTTCCAGATAGTCCATTGTTAGGTTCGCAATGACCGGGGCTGCCCCAGTGCCCATGGCAATTCCGGATTGGTGTCGATGGAACATGTTGTCAAACATGAAGTGACTGTTTCGTAGGATGAATTCAACAGTAGGATGAAGTCTTTGCTGATCCTTTCTGGTATTTGTTCCGGATATTGGTCCAGCCAAAACTGAATTGCCTCTAGCAATTCAGTTATGATGTATATAAGGTATACTGGTATATAAAGTAAACCATGATTGTTTCTTCCTTGACTTGTTTTGGGAGGTGATTTAACATGTCCAAGTCATCTCTGATATAGCTATTGCTGTGTTTAAGGAAGGGTTCAGGAAGATGCGCATAAATAGACTTAGTCTGTGTGTTTCACTCGCTGGGCCCGCTATAATAGGAGGTAATTTTAGATACACTGGCTTTTGCGTATGTATGTACGCCTCTTGTGAGTTTTTATGGTTTCAGTCGAAATCTGCCTTTTGTGGATTTTTTGTATATATACATACATATATATATATATAATATATATATATATATATATAATATATATATATATATATATATATATATATATTATATATATATATATATATATTATATATATATATATATATATATATTAGAGAGTAATCAATCCTGTTGTGGTATTCTAAATTTCGTAGATCATTTTAGTAGCGGATATGCACTGCACTTTCAATACGAATTCGGTATACTTATGTGAAGTAACTTCTGAAATTACCATTTGTTACTACACACACAGACATGCATATACATACATGCATACAACTATATGTGGGTGTATATGTATATAATACTATATATATATATATATATATATTTCTAAATTTTCGCTATGTGGCTAAGCAACTTGCCGCTTAACCCTATATATATATATGATGTATTTTTTCTCAAAACAGTTTCTGCACTGTATGTCTTCGAATGTCAGAGGATTCAAAAACACGGGGAATATGATTGTACATAACAATATATATATATATAAATATGTATGCATGTATATATGTATGTATATATGCGTATATGTAGCTATATTCGAGTATGCATATATATTCATCTATCTATACACGTGTATATACATACACGAATAAAGACGAAAATATATTAATGCGCACAAAATGTGTATGCACGAGTGTCTGTGTGCGCATATATGTGTGTGTATGGGTATTTGTATTTGTGTGTGTGTGTGTGTGTACATTATGCTACATAAACTAGCGCACGTAGAGTAAATTCTATTATTAGATCTATTTTCCTTGAATATTTCCTCAGTATTTTCAATGCACTTTTAAATTTTTCAGTTAGCTACTTTCTTTTCGTATGATTTTCTTTCAATTTCACATTATTTGTTTGTAGTTTTTTTGTATCCAGATTTTGTGAGTCTTTTGTAGGTTTGCAATATAATTTCAAAAATATTTCTATTCATGCATACGTACTTACTTTCATAGATGCAAATCGTATATATTCCAGATTCCCTCACTTTTGTAGACAATACGCAAATGTTTACACACACATACTAACATATATATATATGTATGTATAAAGAGAGAGAAAGGGAGAGACATAGAGAGTACATTACATGTGTATATGTAAGCAGGATTATATATATATATATGTGCATGTGTGTGTGCACGTGTGCGTGTATTATATACATAAGTATAAAAACACATACACGCACAAATAAAGATAGGTATGCATACGTGTATGTACGTGTATATATATATATATATATATGTAGAGATATATATATATATATAATATATATATATATATATATATATATATATATGTAGACATATATACTATATATATATATATGTATATATATATATATATATATATATATTATATATATATATATATATATATATATATTGACATACCCGTAATTTAAGAAAAGTAAAACAACAAGCAAAACGACACAGTATAACAGATGGAAAATAAAAATTGGAGTCTTGCTTAAATTGGTGTTAAAATGCTAATTTCGTCTCAGTTTTCCAGGCCATTTCTCTCTAAGATTCACATCTCAATTTTTCTGTCAGCTTACATATTCGAGCCAAATCGTAATATATAAAATATATTGAGTAACGAAAATAAACAAATAATCTATCCCATTTGTGTTTCGTGCACAGTTTTTCATGAGATTATTTTTCAATTTATTGTTGATGTTAAATATATATATATATACATAAAAATGTATATATATATATAAATATATATATATATACATACATAAAAATGTATATATATATATATATATGTATATATATTTTTATATGTATATATGTGTGTAAACATCTATGCATATATAAATACATATATATATATTATATATATATATGTATATATATATATATATTATATATATATATATATATATATATACCTATATAATATATAAATATATAAAAATATATTATACATACGTGTGTGTCTGTATACGTGTATATATATATATTAATATATATATATATATTTACATATATATATATATATATATATATATATATATATATATATAATATATATATATATATATACATATATATATGCATACACACAAACGCACACACACTTATCAGATAGATATTGTTTATTCTTCTGACTTGCCAAACGTTTTTCAGCTTCATGGCGTTCGTGGCTTCACCGGAGAATATCTGATGATTGTGTGTGAGTGAGAAATATTTTCGAAATTCTGAGAATAAGCACTACTTTATTTGAATTATGAACACCGTCATAAGACTAGGTCTGTGTGTCGGGTGTAAATACGTGTGGTTTCGTGTATGTATATGAGCGTACACGTGCGCTTACAAACACACACACGGACACACACACACACATACACAATCACACACTCACAAACATGCATATTTATATCCATTGCGTATATAAAATTTTATTTTTTATTGATATATTTTATATAACGTATCGATTATCAGCGCCGCCATCATGGTATTTATTTATATTTTTCTAGTCATCACTTCATTATTTTATATTCGAAGCAACCTTACATTATTTTAACTATTTTTACCGCTGTTCTGGGCAACAGTTAATCACTATACAATTCAACAAAATGCAGAGTACATGTTTTTCAGTTACTTTTGTGCCACAAAAATATGTGTTACGAGCACTCGTATGAACTATTACGTGTTAGTGCCATCGTTATTGATGTCACTCTTATCATGGTCCGACTGGATGGAAGCACTCCGTCGGTTACGACGATGAGGGTTCCGGTTGATCCGAATCAACGGAACAGCCTGCTCGTGAATATAACGTGTAAGTAGCTGAGCACTCCACAGACACGTGCACCCTTAACGTAGTTCTCGGGGATATTCAGCGTGACACAGAGAGTGACAAGGCCGGCCCCTTGAAATACAGGTACAACAGAAACAGGAAGTAAGAGAAAGTTGTGGTGAAAGAGTACAGCAGGGATCACCACCATCCCCTGCCGGAGCCTCGTGGAGCTTTTTTAGGTGTTTTCGCTCAATAAACACTCACAACGCCCGGTCTGGGAATCGAAACCGCGATCCTATGACCACGAATCCGCTGCCCTAACCACTGGGCCATTGCGTCTCCACCATGGTCCGACTACCCACAATAACAATATCTATAGGCAGCAGAACTCCTTTAAGAGACTAGATGACGTGGAAATCCTCTCGGTACCATAGCTTGGGAGACTAAGTTGTTAAACTTGCGGAAGTAAAAGTTACTTGACAGAAAGAATGCAGAAAATGGTGGTTTGCAAGCGGTACCACGAACAGCAATGTTAACAACATCAAGACCTAGTTTGAAGAATGCGTCATGGAGCTACTGTTCTCAGAATGCTCTCTGTCGCAGCTCCAAGTAAAGTAACTTATGGACAAGGGAAAATGACTTCTTGAAGCATCAGGGCCCGGATTTCACCGGGAAACCGAGGAATCTCTTTCCTCATTACAGGGCTCCCCAGAAGCTATGAAAAGTTGTAGCATCCCAAACTTTTGTTGTCATAAGTAGGAAGAACATGATGAATGAGGAAAAGTGAGAACCAACGAAATGAAGTAAAAGACATCAGATAGTGAATTCAAAGAAAAGGCAAGTTTGAGAATGAGGTCTCTTACGAAAAGGCAATGTCCCCAAGGGTACCTGAACTTAAGGAATGCGTGAAAGGAGATTTTAATGGGAGCTTCAAAAAAAAGTGAGGTGTCAAGGTTCTTATCGATAGCTGATGCATACGAGACCATTCACAGCTCTCTTAAAGCCGTATAAATGAAATTGTAGAGAAATGTAAAAGGTTACTTGAGAAATGAGCAGTCAGTGCTGGAATACTCTGATCATAAGTAGGTGGCGTCTTCTCACTCTTGTTCTGGTAAGTTACCTTCTCACAGCTATTCACATTTATTTTTCCTCCTAATTGTTTGAAGAATTTTGATATATTATATTTCGTTTTTTTCCTCATTCCCTGTATACATAGACGTGTCTGTATCTCTATGTGCGTATGCAAGTGTGTTTTGCGCTTATATTAAGCTAATATTCTTTGATTCATATATTCCAAACATTAAGAATTAGAGCCAATAGAGTAGCATCTATATGATCAACCAGCCCGCTAGAGATAGCTGCCGTGTCTCTTTAAGGTTACACTCCACCTTCTTAAAAAATTAATCACATTGGACAGTATAGTCCTAGCTATTCCATGTGTGAACACAAAAATGGTATAATCAGGAGTAGAATACTTTTCATCTAATCGTTCAGGGCTGACATACTGTTGCGATCTGAACATAAAAATCTGCCATGATCCCTATAAGCATCGACAACATTTGTGTGGTAAAAGAAACTCACCGTGAACACAAACCAGGACAAATTAACAGACCAGACACAGAAGTTTCTCTGCATCTGTTAGACATTTTAGACACATCACATCTCAGATCCAATACACCGTTAAAGATAACTACTAAAACAGAGCTTGTAATCGTTGGAATTTATTTGATCATGTTTATAATTTAAGTCTGATTCGGTCTAGACAACAACAACAACAACAACATCAGCAACAACAATCATAGCAATCGATCACTATTATGTACTAACTGCATTTGAGCTGGAAAAAATCTGGCAAATGAAAGAATCAAGTGTCAGTTGTTATCCAGAGATAACCTATTGAAATTGTTCCTTGGCGGATTTTGAACTCAATAAAACGGACGAAATTCCTCTAAACATTTTACCAGTCATACTGAGGATTCTGCGAACTTGCTATCTTAAATTTCGTAATGTTTTCAATTTTGGCACCAGGCCAATAGTTTCGGGGAAGGGTGTAAATCGATAACATTGACTATAGTGTTTAACTATCATTTATCTTACCGACCCCGAAAAGAAGAAAAGTAAAGTCGAACTCGGCCGAATTTGAACTCTGAACGTTAAGACGGGCGAAATACCGCTAAGCATTTCTTCCAGCGTGCTAACGATTCTGCCAGCTCGCTGCCTCAAAGCTCTTAAATAATCCATTTTACTAAAAGCCACAAGGCCTGAAATTTGGTTGGAGGGGACTTGTCGATTGCATCGATTTCAGTATTAACACTGGTACTCAATTCATCGACCCCGAATGGACGAAAGGCAAAGTCGACCTCGGCGGAACTTGAACTCAAAGCATAGCGACAGGCGAAATACCTATTTCTTTACTACCTACAAGGGGCTAAACACAGAGGGGACAAACAAGGACAGACAAACGGATCAAGTCGATTATATCGACACCAGTGTGCAACTGGTACTTATTTAATCGACCCCGAAAGGATGAAAGGTAAATACGACCTGGGTGGAATTTGAACTCAGAACGTAGCGGCAGACGAAATACCGCTAAGCATTTCACCTGGCGTGCTTAACGTTTCTGCCAGCTCGCCGCCTCAAAGCTCTTAAATAATGGCAACATAAAACCATTACTACTGTATTCTCCCACGAATATTGCATCTCAAATTCAAATTATTTGTCAAGATGAAGTCACCGAGGGCGCCAGTCGACCTGATGGCATAGAAAGAAATCAAAAATATGAATATCACGTGCATTCATTATTACGTTATACGTCTTTACTAAAAGCTGCAGTTGAAACGATTAACAAAGTGGTTAGGCACCAGAAAATTAATCATAAAGTTTGCCAAATGCAGTGATTACAAAATCTATTAAAATATTCCTTGTATTCACTTGCAGCAACCATCCAACACTGAAACTGGGAAAGAGATAATCATTTTTAACTCTTTGTAACTGAGTCAAAAATAATAACCGATATTTAGACATTTTCTTTAATTAACTTAAATTAGGAGAGAAACAACATAAGAACAAAAACAGCAAATGTTTAAATTCAGTTGCATTTGTGCTTCCTGCATATTTTAAAGCTGTACTATTATTAAATGAAACTAATTGAATATTTAAATTTAACCTTTATTTATAGTGCTATATAATGGTTTCACTGCGCAAATGGAATGAAAGGGAGAAAGCAAGAAAGCAAAATGAAAAGCAACGAATACTGAACGAATGAATGAATGTGTGGATGAATAAATAAATAAATACATAAAAATCGAGGAAAGAGGAAAGGAGAAGAAAAAAAATGGGAACAAAATCCATTTATGCAAATGAGAAGAGAAACTTAGTTTTATAACTAATGAAGGTGCTATATCATATTGGATTATATTCATTTAACATCATTTAGCGTTCAATGTCCTTCTTGCAAAGCGTTTGTTAAATTTTATTAGTGCAAATCACCGATAAATCTTCATCCTAGCTGTCTAAGTGGCCATACATTATGCTGCAATATTTTGTATTATTCCCTACCTCACCCACGCCATCTGCCTTGTAAACTTAGCAGGTTTGAAAGCACATTTGCAATGGCTGAAGACATAGAGTGTTGCTAAAGTAATTCTAGCATCTCTCTCTAAACCATTAGTGTTGGTACTGTGTTGTAATCATCACCAGCGTATTGAACTTCTTTGCTTTATTAAGTTACCTCATGACGTATTTGCCGCTGAAACTGGATTTACTGATGAACGTTTAGAAAAGTGAATGAACGGAGTGCTTCCTTCTCTCTGTGTTATCGTTGTTGTTGCTGTTGTTATTGTAGTTGTCTATATTGTTGCCTTTATCGATAATTTTGTTATTGTTAGATTCATTATTGTTGTTACTATCGTCTTTGCCGTCGCTACAGTTATTATTATTATTATTATTATTATCATTATCATTATTATTATTATTATTGTTACTACTACTACTACTACTACTACTACTACTACTACTACTACAACTGCTACTACTACTACTACTATTATTATTATTGTTGTTATTATTATTATTGTTATTGGCATTGTAATGGTTGCGTTATTGTTGTTGTTATTGTCGTTGTTATTGTTACCTTTAATTTTATTGTTGTTGTTGTAGCACTTAATGTCTTTATCGTTAGATAACAATACACGTTATTACATTTATTGTTGTTAATGCAGTTGTTGTCGTTATTGACGTCGTAATAGCTACAGTCATGTTGTTTCTATCTTTGTTTTTTGTTTTTTATCTCATCGTTATTGTTGATGTTGTGACTTACAATAATAAAGGTAAGAAGAATAGCAACAACAACGACAACAGTAATAGTCACGACAATAATATCAATAACGAACAATAACGTTTACAACAGCAATAATGATAACAACAATAAAAGTTACACAAGCCATCACATCAAGAATGGCAACGACATCTAAAATAATAAATAGGAGTGGCTGTGTGGTAAGTCGCTTGCTTACCAACCACATGGTTCCGGGTTCAGTCCCACTGCGTGGCACCTTGGGCAAGTGTCTTCTACTATAGCCTCGGGCCGACCAAAGCCTTGTGAGTGGATTTGGTAGACGGAAACTGAAAAGAAGCCCGTCGTATATATGTATATATATATATATATATGCGTGTGTGTGTTTGTGTTTGTCCCCCTAGCATTGCTTGACAACCGATGCTAGTGTAGTTATGTCCCCCGTTACTTAGCGGTTCGGCAAAAAGAGACCGATATAATAAGTACTGGGCTTAGAAAAAAGAATAAGTCCCGGGGTCGAGTTGCTCGACTAAAGGCAGTGCTCCAGCATGGCCGCAGTCAAATGACTGAAACAAGTAAAAGAGAGAGAAAGAGAGTAAGAACAACAAGAATGATAACAATAACAACACATATAGCGGTAATACAAGACCAGTAATAACGCTATCATCTACAATATTGTAGGTCTTTTAGCTTCCATTGCACTTGTTTGAGCTGTTGCAGTTATTGTGGTTTTTGCTATGTTATTGTTTATACCCTTGCTATACTTGTTATGGCCTTTTTTGTTGTTACCGTTTGCGTTGTAGTTAATGCTAATGTTGCTCTTACCGTTATGGTTTTGTTTTTTTTTTTCCTTTTGGTGTTGCTTCTGGTTTTGCTATTGTTGTTACCGTCTTTAAAATAGTTCTGGTAATTTTTCTTCCTGCCTTACTATCGTTGAAGTTCGATTTCATATTTTATAAATATCAACCATAAGAAACTGGAAGCCACTTTCATTCAACTGCATAATTGCATAAATCTCGAAATATGTTTGGAATAATAGATGCTTGCAAAGCTCTATTGTATTTTTGCACGAGAGAATCGTTTATCTAATGAACCGTTGATTAAGAAATTCATTGTACTAACAACATATACTTTCAAAGTACGATATGACCAAAATATATCTAACGTCAGAACTCCGTCCATTTAAGTAGATATTTGGTGGGGTTCAACAATAAATATAGAAATATCGTCGACAAATGTAAAAGTCTTGACTAAGCAACAGCCTATAGCCAACACACAGTTTTTCGCAGTATAGAATATCGCTGAAATAGACTATTATATTCTCTAGTGGAAATATTCTCAAAAGAAACTCAGAATTAATTTCATTTTGCAGTTATAACCCGTCATTTCAACACAAGAAATACAAGGACCCTCATTGTTAATCGTATATTATTAATTATGTGCTATAACTCCAAAGATTTATATCCCATATACCATATCATCGGACATTTACACGTCAATAAGTTTCTATAATTAATTTTATATCTTTATAAATTTATATTTAATGCTCTACAGTTATCGTTTATATAGCTTTTATATCAAGATATACGATCACTCGAAAACTTTTTATTCATTTCTTTCCTTTTCTCATCTTTTCTTATTTCTCTCATTTGTTCATTTACATATACAGTTTATGTAAGTTTTCTTCAGATCGGTATACTATATAATCGCACCATCTCTTACTTTGTAGTTATTGCTTTAGTGTCTTCTTACTACATCCGACTCGTTTTTTTTCTTTTCACTTTTATATTTTTCATTTGCATATATCGTTAATACAGTATTTTTTAAATATGTATACAATATATTCGTTCAAAATATCTTTTTATTCTTTCATTTATTTTTTTATTCTTTTTTTCCTTTCCTTTTCTCTACTTTCCTGTTTTCCATTTTTCATCTTAAATTTTAGTTTAGTTGCCGTATATTCTACCTATATTTTCAAGGCTAACACTGCAGGATCTTATCAACCAATCAAATTGCGAGTTATTTTCAAATATTGCGTGTCACTTGAAGAGTATATTAAATCGCATGTATAAAATAAAAGAACGTTTAGATGTAACCCCACTCCTACTTGTAAACACATCGAACCAAGATGTGAAACTAGAAGAGGTGCAGAAAAGAAATTTTAGACACAAATTTTATATTTACTTTTTTGCATAAAGATTTTTCTCATATTTGTACACCATAATGAGCGCATACAAACGCTCGCACGCACACACACATATTTCAAATTTTGGTACGACGCCAGCACTTTCGAGGGTAATCGATTACAGCTACCCCACTGCTGAACCGGTACCTATTTTACTGACACCGAATGGACAAAAAAAGAAATTGAACTCAGAACATAAAGACGGACGAAATGCTAACGATTCGGCCAGCTCACCGCTCTAGACACACACACACACACACACACACACATACACACACACACACGCACACATACACACACACGCATATATATCCTAACTGACTGTAATTGGGGAAGTATCTCACTTTTACAGCTATTACAACTTGCACTACTGTGCGCCTGCATACACAAACACACACACACACACACACACATATATATATATATATATATATATATATATATAAGCGCCTGCACATATGCATATTTGTGTATATATAAATACATACATATATAGTGATACGCATATGCTAATTCTTTATAACAGTGTATGTGTGTAAAGTAATTGACAGACATAAGTGATTATGATTTAGTGACATGTGTGTGTGTGTGTGTAGTAGGGGCGGTTATGCAAGTAGTTGTCTGGTCATATTCATTTGTATATACCTTCCTGTAGCTGTCCTATAAAAGTCATTCTTCCCCTGTCAGCTTCACTTGTGTCAATATCACATCATTATAATTATTACTGAAAAAGAAACAATTAGTTTGAGAGAGATGGAATGGCAGGCTCTCTGTAACATATGTCATAAATATGGTTAACCCTCAAGCTTTACTCTCTTTTACTTGTTTCAGTCTTTTGACTGCGGCCATGCTGGAGCACCGCCTTTTTAATCGAGCAACTCGACCCCCGGGACTTATTCTTTGTAAGCCCAATACTTATTCTATCGGTCTGTTTTGCCGAACCGCTAAGTAACAGGGACATAAACACACCAGCATCGGTTGTCAAGCAATGCTAGGGGGACAAACACACACGCGCATATATATATATATATACATATATACGACGGGCTTCTTTTCAGTTTCGGTCTACCAAATCTACTCAGAAGGCTTTGGTCGGCTCGAGGCTATAGTAGAAGACACTTGCCCAAGGTGCCACGCTGTGGGACTGAACCTGGAACTATGTGGTTGGTAAGCAAGCTACTTACCACACAGCTACTCCTGCGCCTGGATATGTAGTTCACATAAGTTGTCTTGTTTCACCTATCTTTGTTTCAAATTGCTGCTTATAAGGTCTAACATCATTATTATTGTAGCTATAAATAATAATAATCCTTTCTACTGAAGGCGCGGGGCTTGAAATTTTGGGGGAGGGGACTAGTTGATTACATCAATCCCAGTGTTTCGGTGGTATTTGATTTATCGATCCCGAAGGGATGAAGGGCGGGGTTGACCTCGGTGGAATTTGGATCCGATACGCGCGCGTGTGTGTGTTTATCTTGTAGTAATGACCTCAGTCATTGCTTTAGGACTTGACAACTCTGTTTAGACGAGTTCCAGGTTCAGTTTGCTTCGGTTGATAATACATAGAGTGGATAACTACTTAGGTTCCCGCATTTCCAAGCTAAGAGAAACTAACACGTGACCGGCTGCAACTACGCGCCACTGAAGAGGACCAGAGAGGTTAAAATACAGCTTGCGCTCTCGCTAGATGCTGCTAGGATGTATTTATGTTTCTATCTGACTTTATTCTGCATTTAAGAATACAAGTTCATAAATAATATTTTCTCAGAACAAATACTACAATAACTGGCTTATCGAAATTTTGTATAAAGTAAATATGTTACGCAGAAGATTATTTTTAACTACTTCATCGTTTAAGTACATCGGGAAGCACAAGTGAATGTGATATTAATTTTCTCTTACATTAGAGACAATGAATTCTCGACCGAATTTGTGGTTGGATGTAATTATGGGCCATTAAAAAGGCCCAAAATATTGTGATGAATCTGAAGTTCCCTTCGGCAGTTGGCGGGACTAACTTTTGCCTTTCTGTTCTTTGTTGAAAACAGCAAGTCCATAAAACACTTTTTGGACACAAATAATGTAGCGGTTGATCCATCGGC
Source organism: Octopus sinensis (assembly GCF_006345805.1). NCBI lineage: Eukaryota > Metazoa > Mollusca > Cephalopoda > Octopoda > Octopodidae > Octopus > Octopus sinensis. The sequence continues at coordinate 99,219,385 of NC_043004.1, read as the reverse complement.
ATTGTACATACATTGCATATGCTACACACACACACACATTTATATGTATGTGTGTATGTTGTTTGTGTGTGTGTGTGGTATATATATGTGTGTATATATATATATATATATATATATATATATATATATAGACAGATATTTATAAATGAGGGTGAAAAATTTGATATTAATTTAATATACCATCAATTTAACACTAAGTGGCTTAGCACATATAACCAAGGGAAAAATACAAATTTATACATAAATATTAGAGAGTGACCACTATGCGGTTCACTCTAGTGCTAAAAATAGCTCCGCTAATGGTATAGCCACTAAAAGTTCTTTCCAAGAAGAAATACCACTACATTTAACGTAAGGTAAGTGAAACACAACGAAAAAATAGATTAACCCTGAACAATTGTTTCATTATAGCCACTTTTAGTGACTATACCATTAGCTACTTTTAGCAATAGAGTGAACCACATAGTGGTCACTCTCTAATATCTATGTAAATAGACAGATAGATGAATAGATAGATAGATAGATAGATAGATAGATAGATAGATAGATAGATAGATAGATAGATAGATAGATATGAAGATATATAGATAGATAGATAGATAGGTAGATAGATAGATAGATAGGTAGATAGATAGATAGATAGATAGATAGGAAGATAGATAGATAGATAGATAGGTAGATAGATATATAGATAGATAGATAGAGAGATAGATAGATAGATAGATAGGTAGATAGATAGATAGATAGATAGATAGATAGATAGATAGATAGATAGATAGATAGATAGATAGATAGATAGATAGATAGACAGATTGATAGATAGGTAGGTAGGTAAGTAGATAGATAGTTAGGTAGGTAGGAAGGCAGGCATGTAGATAGATATCTGAATATACACAAATATATACATATATATACCTGTACGTGTGTGAGTATGATTTGGTTGGCTGAAACCAATGCTGGCGCAAATTCCCCTTTTCCCTTACGTAAGACTCCTTCATTTCGTCATGCAGAATAGAGTTCGCTATTAAAAAATAATGATGTTCGAAGGTGACGGATGGAAGCATTCCTCTTATTAGGCCGGACACGGTTACGGATGAAAGCATTCTCGTCATTAGCTAGTAGCAGTTTAGCTTTGATCTCGCATTATCACAAGCATTAAAAACCATTCAATTGATAGCTTAATATGACTTCGTTCAAGGGATGTCACTCTCATAGAATGTAATTTAGAAGAGATGGAGTTCAAAGCATCTACATTCTGAAAGAAGAAAAAAATATATAGTATTATGTGGAATTACTTGAACGAAATTACAGAGATCTGACACAAAATAAACGCAGGATTACGTAGATTGATTACTGAATAAATAGTGAGGGATTGATAATCTACAGCAACAGAAGTTAATGCATTAGTGTTAATAAAGGTCTTCTCTTGCATGGTTCAAAATATACGTGTAGCATTAGGTGCAGGATCGATACATGAACGATCAGGATTTATTGTAGCAGTGAGAATCTTTATATTAATTGCTGATTTATTAAAAGATTTATTGAAATAACGATATCGTGGTAACGGCGGTCATTCTATTTACTGTTCCAGACATTTTTCTATATTCATAGTTCGTAACGTAATAATTAATAACCTATTCACATTACAGCTTCTTTCATTAAGCGGTATCCATAGAAAAATCAAAATCCAACATTTGCATAGAATGCATGTTTTACGGGTCTAACTTCGCCTCGTGCACAATGACATGAAACTAAAATAATAAACATGTTTTGCCAGCGGGGTTTAGTATTTTGAGCAGCAGGTGCATGCTCAATTAATGTAAATGTCTGTGGATAAACGAATAATTCCAGCCGAAATTTGCATAATCAGTAGCCATTGAGTTTGCAATTATATTCATCGCCGGCAGAGGTCCAAATTCAATAGACTATGTTGCATATCGTCCCTCAGGTATGGATTGAAATGGTAATTTTACAGTTAGACTGTCCAAATTCCACCGAGGTCAACACCGCCCTTCACCCCTTCGGGATCGATAAGTCAAATACCTATTTCTTTATTACTCACAAGGGGCTAAACACAGAGGGGACAAACAAGGACAGACATAGGTATTAAGTCGATTACATCGACCCCAGTGCGTAACTGGTACTTAATTTATCGACCCCGAAAGGATGAAAGGCAAAGTCGACCTCGGCGGAATTTGAACTATCAACGTAACGAAAACGAAATACCGCTAATCATTTCGCCCGGCGTGCTAACATTTCTGCCAGCTTGCCACCAATAAGTCAAATACCAGTGAAATATTGGGATCGATGTAACCAGCCAGTTCCCTCCCTCTAAATCTCAGGCACCGCTCCTTCAGGATAATTATTCTCGATATAACTTCCATATTAAGGACTCTGAATCAAGTTCAATTAGGAGAACTGTTAATCACACGTATTCTTTCTGAACATGATTTATAGCGAGTAATCTTCAGGTTCAGCCTTGAATGCGCATACGAGGGGTTTTGTAATACCCTTAAAGACAGGAATCAGTACCTCCTCGTATGTCAGACTGCAATGACACATTATAACAAGAAAGGATAAAACAGGGTAAGTACATCTACTCATATACATCTAAGACAACTTACCATAGAACAGGTAGAAAAGAAATTTGCAGTGTTATCAGTGAAGTTAGTAGGGGGTTTGATATGAACAGAAAGAAAAGAGGAAGAGAGGGAAGAAAGAACACACTGAGAAATACGAAAGCAAATAATTTGGAGTGAGTTATTGAGGAGTATAGGGGAAAGATTATATGCTGAGCGCCCGGAAATAGATGTGGAGATTCTCGAGGGAATGCTATTCCAGTGTTTAACTGAAGTGTTTAACTAAATTGTATCTGCAATGAATTTGCGACTGAAATATGCTTAAAAAGTTTGCAGATTGAATTTCTTGGTGTTCTGTGTTTGAAGCACTACAGGTACTATCAATATGTTTAAATTTTCTGCGACACTCAAATTATTCTTGTTGCCCCGCCTGTTGTATCTGTTTTTGCTCGTATACACTAGTTTATGGAAGGCTATACAATTCATTCTTTCCGTTGTTTCAGCAATGATATGGGATGACATTTGTGTGTTTAAGCGAATATATGCTGTCTTAATTGCGTCTTGAAAGAGTTCAGGGTAGGGATGTTTTATATTTTGTCCATGTGGTTTGTATTTAAGATATCTGCAGTATCCACAACGTCAATTTGAATGCATATTCTATTGAAAGGAAACTTGGTTGAGTCTCAACGGTTTATTTATTCATCGCATTCTAGTCTATTGCTTCCAACTATTTTGTTAAATTTGAATATGCGTGAGTATCTATAACTTAAAAATTATAGTTATTTCAACAGAATTCTTACTAAAGATTTTATGTATACAGGATTCGCAAAGATGGGTTGTTATCATGGTGAACAACAACTAACTACGTCCCTAGCCTCATTCATTGTGTGCGATGAGTTTAACCAAATGATAGTTAAGCCGCTAGTATAACCACGCAGTCTGGTGGTCTGATGAGATAGCTTTCTTTATTTGAATTGATTTGTGAATATACAATGTCACATTGCGTAGCATGACCGTCTGTGAAAATATGTAAACATCATTTGCTTCACACCGAAATTTTTACTACACGAAGAAAGCTGCAAAACAACTGTAATCCAAAGTATATCAAGTAGTTAAATATACACACCCGCCTCCCATAGCCACTGAAATTTTATAGCTTATATGCTCCTCATGAAATAGGTTTATCAGTCGTATCTTTTTGATTTCAACTCTATGGACACTCTGTATTATACTTCTCTGTATTGACCTGCTAGTCGAGGCCGTTAGAAGAGTTTTCTGTGATTACTACACGATCCTCTGAATACATATCTTACACTACAAACTGCATGCATGCATACATACATATATGTATGTAACATGCACATGTATATATATATATATATATACTCTCAACAATTGAGGGTAAAATTAATTAATTATTAATCAATTTCACCAAGTATTCAGTATGCAAAGGCGAATTCAAATTATTACATTATATTAAAGGCTTAGTAAAATAAATACTTTGCCACATACTGAACTCATTAGAAATAGTAGCTAAAAAAACTTTTTTAAAAACTATTTCTAATACTTAAAGAAAATCTCTCTCATATAGTGTTTGCTCAATTCAACTCACGAAAGTATGGGGGTAAAGACATTAAAAAATCAAATGCAAAGGTTATTTGAGAACGTACGTTTCTAGATTAGTCAACTCGACATTTCTATCATCAGCTCAGAACTCCTTGGTTTGGATTTGAAAACACTGAAAGTGGGAGCATACCCTTTCGGCTTCTTATCGCTCTGAAGATCTGCTCGAAACTAACAGTGCCAGCAAACTCAAAATATGCAAGCGAAGAATTTCTGCTCTCCCCTTTCCACCAGCGTGGGTTAAAATCAGTAAACACTATGCTTTTTCGGTAAAATCCGAAGCATTAAATAGAGAGAGATGAATTATAATTTCAACAATTGAGGGTAAAATTAATTAATTATTAATCAATTTCACCAAGTATTCAGTATGCAAAGGGACCATTTAAGGCGAATTCAAATTATTACATTATATAAAAGGGCTTAGTAAAATAAATTACTTTGCCACATACTGAACTCATTAGAAATAGTAGCTAAAAAAACTTTTTTAAAACTATTTCTAATACTTAAAGAAAATCTCTCTCATATAGTGTTTGCTCAATTCAACTCACGAAAGTATGGGGGTAAAGACATTAAAAAATCAAATGCAAAGAAACGTACGTTCTCAAATACCTTTGCATTAGATTTTTTAATGTCTTTACCCCCATACTTTCGTGAGTTGAATTGAGCAAACACTATATGAGAGAGATTTTCTTTAAGTATTAGAAATAGTTTTAAAAAAGTTTTTTAGCTACTATTTCTAATGAGTTCAGTATGTGGCAAAGTAATTTATTTTACTAAGCCTTTTATATAATGTAATAATTTGAATTCGCCTTAAATGGTCCCTTTGCATACTGAATACTTGGTGAAATTGATTAATAATTAATTAATTTTACCCTCAATTGTTGAAATTATAATTCATCTCTCTCTATTTAATGCTTCGGATTTTACCGAAAAAGCATAGTGTTTTATGTTTAACCCACGCTGGTGGAAAGGGGAGAGCAGAAATTCTTCGCTTGCATATTTTGAGTTTGCTGGCACTGTTAGTTTCGAGCAGATCTTCAGAAGCGATAAGAAGCCGAAAGGGTATGCTCCCACTTTCAGTGTTTTCAAATCCAAACCAAGGAGTTCTGAGCTGATGATAGAAATGTCGAGTTGACTAATCTAGAAACGTACGTTCTCAAATAAATTTGCATTTGATTTTTTAATGTCTTTACCCCCATACTTTCGTGAGTTGAATTGAGCAAACACTATATGAGAGAGATTTTCTTTAAGTATTAGAAATAGTTTTAAAAAGTTTTTTTAGCTACTATTTCTAATGAGTTCAGTATGTGGCAAAGTAATTTATTTTACTAAGCCTTTTATATATATATAATATATATATATATATATATATATATATATATATATATATATATTATATATATATATATAATAGATATTTATATATATATCCATATATATCCATATATATTCTTATATAAAATCCGTTCTGTCAGTCTGTGTGTGTCTTCTCGGATCTCGGGCACCGTTTCCACCGGATTGCGCCCAAATTTGATATGTAGATACCGACGATATCAGGGCGTGTATAAGTCTTCAAAAGATTGCAAAAATCGATTCCAGGTGAGAATGCGATCGATAAAGCCGTTTTGTCCTGCTTTTCTTCCATCAACCCGTACATAACTGCACCTGCCATTTTTTGTTGTTTTTGTACTGCTTAAAGACACGTTTCTTTCCTGCCAAGCTTACTGTTTAAATCATGTTTGTGTTCTTCCAGTCAACAGCCTTATCATTACTTGTACGTTAAACTCTTCGGTTGCATATTAGTGTGAATAAAATCGTTTTTCTTTGGAATAGAAAAAAAGTCTATCTTTATTTATTCTTTTGCTGGTGTCTCAAATTTAGGTTAAATCAGTGTTTCTCAAAGAGTAGGCCTATGAGACGGGCAAACAAGTTGTTTTCAGAAAATTTGGTTTAAATGTTTGACAACTTAGCACGGTCCATTAGACGGGAGGGGGGCTTTACTCGTATATATATATACATATATATATATTATATATTACTATTACATACATAGATATATACCATATAATATATAGATAGATATATACATACATACACATGCACACACACATAGATAGATAAATAGATTGATATGTATGTATTCATGTATGTACACAATACTTTTGATAACACAGTGTATGGCATGTATGGCATGTATTCATGTATTACTATCAATGAATATATATCTGCTGAGCTACCAGCGCTTGTATGTAAATTCTGTTTTGTTATGAAGGATTGCACATTGCCAATGGATTTTCTGTCAGTCACGTTGATTTATAAGAATCAAATATTTCTCAGGGTTTAGTGAGTCACGGTGAATATAAGGCAGAGGGAGATAAAGAGAGTGTAAGTTTTAGAAGCAGTGTAAAACTTCGCCTAAAAGTTACCCTATATGAACCGGCGGATGGAAAGCAACATGTGCAACAGATGTAGTAGCTGAAACCAAAATGCGGCTATACACAGGTGTGGAAAAGAAGAGAGAGCGGTAGGCAGAAACTAAAAAGAAGGTAGAAGAGATAGAGGAATATCAAGATAGCATTTATTACATATACATACATGTATTGAAGATACGTATAAGTGTTTGTTTATAACTTGGCAGATAGATGTGTGCAAATATTAAAAGAAACACACTTGCACATGCACTCCTGCCTTCACATCTACACATCCTCATGTACAAATACACACGCACACACGCATAAACGCACGCATATAGTATATAACATATATATATATATACATATATAGATGTGATAGTATATTATATATATATCTATATATATATATAGATGTGCATATATATATATATATATATATATATATATACATATATATGTGTATATATATACATATATATAATTATATATATATATACATATATGCATATATATATATATTATATATATATTAATATATATATGTGTATATATATATACATATATATATATACATATACATATATATATATATTATATATATATATATACTATATAATATAATATATATATATATACCATATATCGAGTATATATGTGGGCATTTCTATGTGAATGTATATTTGAAGTGTGAGATATTAAATAAAACATTGATAGCCTGATTGATTGAGAGGAATAGAAGGGAGGTGGGGATCAGTTTTTCCAGATACAATGTCAAATGAAAGATAAGAGCTTCATATGTCATTCAAACACAGAAGCTGTTAAAAGGAAACATCAGCTGCCATAGAATTCAAGATATGATAACTGATGGATCATGGACAATACTGTAGAACTCTTAAGCCATCTCTAGAAAGCTATCATCTTTCTTTTCTATCTTTGTCTTCACTTACATTCCGTCTCTGTGAATATATGCACACACACACACACACACATATATATATATATATATGCGTGTATGTGTGTGTGTAAACAGATATCAAAGTATCTTTATGTGCAATCGTATGTAAGTGTTATTATGTGACAGAGGAAGCTGCAACCTTGTGTTATAGCAGGAGTTTTTGTAAAAATGAAAAGATGTTATGCAACATGTCGTATAGCTGAGGGGAAACGCACAATAACGAGCTCCTGGTCCAGCTGCCCAATGATGCAAATCTGAATAAGGAGTTCGAGTATCGCTGCTGCATCATATGCATCAATAATCAAGTCACATGTAGAGTCACGTGATCAGAGCAATACGCATTCATGAGCAGCAGCTGCATGTCTCAATATCTGAAATGATTTATTTTCATAATAATGCAAATAATCGAGATTATAATGCACAGCATTTATGTTTTTTATATGCATTTATGCTAAATTTTGCACCACGACAGATACAGAGCACACATGCACGTCCACATATGTACACATGAATGCCACAAACGATCAAATATCTCTGTCATTTATTCTGACTTGTGCATATGGTAAGCCATAGTAGACGCAATTCTATTTACGCAATTTAAATTGTGACATTACGTCAAAAAATGGCTAGTTGCTCACTTGAAATGTTTAAGATAAAAATGGTTTAAAATATCAGGTTTCACAAGTCATTTGAATATCTTTGGGCATTCCCTTAACAGCAAACTGGCAATCATTTAGATAATTAACTCTTAGATTTGTTAGTTAACGAGACAACGCCGATGCCATCACCTGTAATCTGACTGTTCAGTACTGCAGCCAAGTTTTCGGCAATAACTCCTACCGATAAAAAAAAATAGCAACGCATATATTAATACCCGAAAATCAATTACAAATTGATCTAAAAGTAAACAACCAAACTAACAATGTCTTCCATTTGTATTTCTTTATTATTTATTTTCTTTTCAAAATAACATTCTGTCAGGTTTTTATATAGTCTAACATTAATATTTAATTCTACGTACGCTCTTTGAAACCTGTCATGATTTTATGTTAGTGCATTAATATTTTCTATTGTAGCATAACTCACAATAAGTACTATATTGATCTGCACGAAAAGTAAATAAGATATTTACTTAATAAACATGGATGGATTCCACTACCATTTACCTAAAACATGACACTGTGTAACAAATATATAAAGGTTGGTTTTGTAATTTATTCTTCACAATAGAAATGTATATTGGTGTATTTGGAAGAAAATGTCATGTTAGCCATAAAAAGTAACAATAACCAGAACCTTTAGAGTGTCGAACAGAATGCCTTGAAATACTTGTCCCGGCTGTCTGTCCAGTGAGATAAAATTCGTCCGCCTCGTTTTTTTTTTTTACCTTAAATACATTTGATAAATGATCAGTAAAGCATCATTCAAGTACGGGAAATCTCTCCGGGGGATGTGTGTGTGTATGTGAGTATTTGTCTGTCTATCTGTATGTATGTATACATGTATGTAAAAATGTGCAGCCACATAGAATAAAGCGCTCGAAGATGAGAGTGAATATACATAGAAACAAATATATATATATGCATACTTGTTTGTGTGTGCGTGTGAGTATATATATATATATATATATATATATATATACGCACAGTCAAACAAATACATACAGCTGTTGTGACTTGCTTTTATTGGGTACTTTCATTTGTTGTGTGTCCATATATATATAATGTATATATATATATATATATATATATATATATATATAGACATACAACAAATAAAAATATCCAATATATGTAGGTCAAAGCATAACAGCTGTAACATACTACTGGGGTTAACTAATGTATTGATGTAGACGACTTAATTTTTGCATTTGGCTGTTCTAAGTTCTAAAATAATGTGCCTATAAAATTCCTTTCGAAATTTTTCTTTTCCTTTTATGTTGTACGATGTCGATTACATTGATTCTTAAGTAATTGAAATTTTCGAAATTCTGTTACGCGTTCTTAAGTAATGTTTCTCTCTTCAAGATTACCTCCCTCCGCTTTTCTGATAATCTTTATCTCTTGCCAATTCTTTTCGTATATATGTGTATTATATGTAGCAGTGTTTCTGCTTTTTTGTCTTCTAGAACGTATAACTCGAAGTATGAATGATTACACTGTGTAACGAAATTTTTATTTATCTTTTTGTCCTTGGTCAGTGTTATTTCCTATTTGCTTCTATTTAGAAATTATAGGAAATGACTACCATTCCCTTCAAACTTTGCTTTTGTAACCTTGACGTCAACGTCTTGAAGCTTATCTATTTTCCATTATATTTCACACAGATTCATCGCTGAAGTTATGAAGCAGAAATATTATAGAAAATATTCTGCTCAATACCACGGATTTGCTTGTCACTTGCTTGATCTTAACCACTTGAGCATGTCCGTTAGTAGCTGACAATCTGTGCATCTCTGATCATGAAAGAAAGTATCGGGGGAGCATGATAGCGATGTGTTGAGAGGGATTCGTTGAGGTTTGAATAAATGTAGCAACAGCAAAGTTTGAACGAAATATTAGCCGTTGTTCATACTTTCTAAGGGTAAGCAAATAGGAAATAACAGCTGCTATCCAAGGACAAAAATCGTGTCAAACAGTGTTATCCTTGCATTGAATTTGTATCCAGGTCAAATATGGTGTAGCATGTTGGTTCAATTTGCAAGCGTCAGGTATGATAGCACAATAGATTAGATTATTGATCTTTTCAGTTCTTATGTAATGGCCTCGTATTCCTTGCCATAGCGATAATCTGCTGCCAACTCAACTTGTTGTAACAGCACAGATGCACTTTCAAAGAAAACCTGAGCATGTGTAGAAACTACAACATTTTCAGAGATTGCTGGATTCTTGCTAGGACTTGTTAGGCAGAGACTGCACGGATGTGTGCTCAGCGTTGACCATTTCTGTTCTTGGTTGGTCGGCTTTATCCATCGCGTGCTTTATTCCACAATTTCCTTGTCAACGTCCACACTCGAGATTATAGGGTCCACATATTCGCTCAGAGTAAAAGAATTTCTGCTTCTTCGCAACATGTCTAGGAAGTAATAAAAACAATATTTTACTTTTTATAACGAGTTTCACCTCAAGCAGTTCGACTGACATATCTCATGTATGTAATATCAGATGAACTGCTAATAACCGTTGTAACACCTTCTAACACGTGGATGATGCCGTCCTCATTTCGAACTGCAAAACTTTATGTTTACGAAAGAAATACCACTTTTCAATTCCCGTTAACAATCCTCACTCATATGCTATCTATTCACAATGTAGACATCTTGTACCAAATCTACAGAAACGTCCTTCACGAAGATGATGCCAATCTTGTCACCTTCAAATGATTGCTCCCATATCTGGGTCAATGTTGCAGCTACAAAAGAAAAACAACCTAAACAGCATCCAAAGAATGCCTGCTCAGCATGTGTGACAATAAATCGTTCTCAGGTACATCCAAACCCTGACCCAGAAACGTAGTGTCTTCGCTTAACATTTTCTGCTGTATCTGTATTCTCCTGATGCCACTTTTACCCAGCACTCACAGCTTCTCAACTCAGTTATCTTGCATTTACTTGTCATATTACGACCAACTCCGAAGCACCGGAGTAAGGATGATACCAAAGCAGTTCTCCTCAGAACGTCAGATTTTTAACATCTCTTCTGGCACATATTTCTCTAAAGGCAATATTTCTCTAAAGCTACAGCGCTAATAGTACCGGTATATAGGCCTTAGCAAAACCCACGAGCACATCTTAGCTTCTAGCAGACCATACAAATAATGAAAATGTATTATATATGTTTATATGGTAATATGTAATGATATATATACGCACACAGATATGTGTGTGTATGCGTGTATGTTTGTATGCACACACACACACACACACACACACACATATATATGTGTGTGTGTGTGTGTGTGTGTATGCGTATATGTATGGGTGTATCTAAAATACCTCTTTCTTCAGCGAGATACACACGCAGAATGAAGTAGCTTGATAAAACCTTATCGCATTATTTCGAAATTTGATCAATACGATCTCGTTTCTCATAAGGGGTTTCTACAATTACTCCGGGTTAAAAGAGATAGCAGGCCTTCCATTCTTTGATGAGGAAAAACAACCGTTGAAAAGCCAGCGATAACATTCAAATCAGTTAAAGTATATAGAAATATACAATATATCAATATATTATATTATTTTAATATCTTATATATACATATATACATATATGTGTGTGTGTGTGTGTGGTGTGTGTGTGTGTGTGTGTGTGTGTGTGTGTGTGTGTAAAGCACCGAGCTGGCAGAAACGTTCGCACGCCGGGCGAAATCCTTAGCGGTATTTCGTGTGCCGTTACGTTCTAAGTTCAAATTCCGCCGAGGTCGACTTTGCCTTTCATCCTTTCGGGGTCGATTAAATAAGTACCAGTTACGCACCGGGATCGATATTATCGACTTAATCCGTTTGACTGTCCTTGTTTGTCCTCTCTGTGTTTAGCCCCTTGTGGGTAGTAAAGAAATAGGTATTTCGTCTTCCTTTACGCTCTGAGTTCAAATTCCGCCGAAGTCGACTTTGCCTTTCATCCTTTCGGGTTCGATAAATTAAGTACCAGTTGCGTACTGGGGTCGGTCTAATCGATTGGTCCATTCCCCCCCAAATTTCGAACCTTGTACCTAGAGTAGAAAACACTATTATATATATATATTAGTATTTGTATACAAATATATACTCTCATATTCGTGAATATATTTCTACTATTCACATACACATATTGACATACATGCGTAGAGAATGCATACATACATAAACTAACATATATTGCCATGCATACATTTATTGTCATTCATAAATTCAAAGACATATATATATACATATATACACATGCGTATGCCTATATGCCAGCGTCTACATCATTATTGATAGACAAGAGCCCCAGACAGTAGCAATATCAGTAGCTTATATACTCTATTCATCTTTGTTAATACATTCCCAATAAAACTATTTAAAATTTGTTTACTTGCTATTTCAAAGATAAGGGAAAGCAGTAAATATTGTTGGCAGAATGGAATTAAAGGCTCTCAAACTCTGATCATAGAAAGATAGATATATGCAAATACATGTAGACATACGTACATATAGGAAAGCACAATCGTATCGTAATATTCTCGCACACAAAGTCACACACTAACACTCGCTGAATAAGAGTCTGATGCATATATATTCCTGCCCCTTCGTAAAAGTTGCAATCTATACAGTCTATACATTGTATATACATAACAATATAGAGATATGGTTTCAAAGAGGCTGTCAGTGTTCGCCGGCTCACCTAGAATGTGTGTATGTGCATATGTTTATACACACACACACACATACTCATGCGTACACACGCACGTATGCACACACGCACGTACGCACACACGTATATGTGAATATTATGTATGTATGTGTACGTAAACGGAAAAATTCATATAGAGAGATAAGTATGTAGCTATATGTCTAACTTTATACATATACATGTATAAGTTTCTATGTGACTTCGTGTTTAACTATACATATATACGTACAGGCAACAAATATAGTATATATATATATATATATAATATATATATTATATATATATATATATATATATATATATATATAGTATATATATATAATATGTGCGTATATATATGTGTGTATTGTATATACATATACATATATATTATATATATATATATATATATACACACACACAAATATGTATGCATATAGATATTTACATGTATATATAGATATATATATATATACATCCATATATACATCCATCCATACATACCGCTGACATCTATTATATGTTTTATGACATCTATTCTTTGCGTAATGTCTGCCAAAGTTATTGTCGATATACCATTCTTGTTTATATTCTGTTACTTTAAGTTCTATTTAGGAATTCTTGTCTTTTGTAGTTTTAATATCCTCCTAAAATGTCTTCAACAATTTTTCCTTCCTGTTTTGTTATCTTTCACTACACATTCTTTATACAACACTGGATATACAGTTCACTGGGAGAGCATAGTCTCCAGCTGATATGACTCTGGCTAGCTTGTTAAAATTCTCTGTAAGATACTCTTTTTTTTTTTCTTTCAAATAGTCATTGTTCAATTTTTGCCAGAAAATTCAGAATTGGTTACTAAAGCTAGATAGAAAGAAAGGAAGAATGAAATTTAAAAAATACAAAAAAAAGAAGTAAGAAAAGAAAAAAATATAATAATACTGTGATTTAGTAGAAAGCTTCCCAAATTCGAAAGTGAAAGTAGACTGGCTAAAAATAAAACAAAATTATGTCAATAGAAAATTTAGTGGTTGTTTCCTATGATTTCACGACATGATTTTTCTTTAAAAATATTTGTTTTGGTTCACAATGTTGTATCTCTGTCAAGGGTTTCAACGAATTTCTATTGCTGCACTAAAATGTTGATTATGATGCTAGAGATGTTTTCATTATGATACTGTTATTGTTGTGATGTAGGTGTTGATGTTGGCATGATGTTGAATATAGTTTTATGATGTTTGTGCTAATGTTTTGATGGTGTTGCTGTTGCTGGTATAACGTTTTTGTTGTTGGTCATTATAATACTGGTATTGGTGTCGTTAAAATATTAGCGTTGGAGTTGTTATGCCATTGATGTTGTGGTTGTCGTTGTTGTTGTTGTTGTTATGTGTCTGATGATGATGTTGTTATGGCGATGTTCATTAATTTGTTGATATTCTTATGATATTGAAGTTCATGGGGGTATGCTGATAGTGTTGAGAACAATCGGTATTGATGCTTTGTATTTGGTGTTGAGGTTATATAGAAGAAGAAGAAGAAGAAGAAGAAGAAAGAAGAAGAAGAAGAAGAGAAGAAGAAGAAGAAGAAGAAAGGAAGAGAAAAGAAGAAGAAGAAGGAAGAAGAAGAAGAGAAGAAGAAGAAGAAAGAGAGAAGAAGAAGAAGAAGAAGAAGAAGAAGAAGAGAAGAAGAAGAAGAAGAAGAAGAGAAGAAGAAGAAGAAAGAAGAAAGAGAAAGAAGAGAAAGAAAAGAAGAAGAAGAAGAAGAAGAAGAAGAAGAAGAAGAAGAAGAAGAAGAAAGAAGAAACAACAAATGCGCGAAGAATCCACTAAGAAATTGGTAATATGATCCTAGCAGAAGAAGAAGAAGAAGACAGAAGAAGAAAGAAGAAGAAGAGAAGAAGAAGAAGAAGAAGAAGAAGAAGAAGAGAAGGATAAAAGAAGAAGAAGAAGAAGAAGGAAGAAGAAGAAGACAGAAAGAAGAAGAAGAAAGAAGAAAGAAGAGAAGAAGAAGAAGAAGAAGAAGAAGAGAAGAAGAAGAAGAAGAAGAGAAGAAGAAGAAGAAGAAGAAGAAGAAGAAGAAGAAGAAGAAGAAGAAGAAAACAACAAATTGCGCGAAGAATCCACTAAGAAATTGGTAATATGATCCTAGCAGAAGAAGAAGAGGCGCCGCTTCTGCTGTTGATAAGCATGATGAAAGAAACCCTGTGAGCCGCACATCACTTTTTATTTTCAGACGATCCAATGAGTCTTTCCAACTATTCCAATATAAGGGATTAATTTTTACGGAGATTGGCGATTACTAAGCAATTTAAAGAAGTAAGTAAGGACTATAGGAAATTAGGTATATACATATATTGGTGACCATAATGAAGATGATGGTGGCAATAATGACAAACTTCGTTTTACTGATGAGAGCTTGACTTATACAGTGTCCCTAGAATGGTAGAAGGAAAAGAAGAAGCTAGGCTTAATACGGTGACACAACTGTTTGAAACCAGGGACCAGTGGATATTGTTTAATGTAGAAACAGTTTAAATTTACTAAGACCAAAACAGAAACTGACGTCCCGATAGACTTCCATTCAGTCACCTTCGAGCAGATTTCTCTTACAAGGATTAAGGCCGGCTC
This sequence comes from Octopus sinensis, assembly GCF_006345805.1. NCBI lineage: Eukaryota > Metazoa > Mollusca > Cephalopoda > Octopoda > Octopodidae > Octopus > Octopus sinensis. The sequence goes on along the minus strand of NC_043004.1, from coordinate 99,203,836 downwards.
ACAGCTCTTGCAGAAGACACTTTCCAAAGTTCTCTGAATTAGGATCGAGCCTATGACTACATGGTTCTGAAGCAATCATTTTAAGCACACAGTAGCTCTGATACTCGGTGTCTATGTTCATGATGTGAACTTTCTCTGATTTTCAAAGACGAAGACACTCATAATGTATAACACATAAAAAGAATATTGATATATACATATATCGTTATATTTACATGAATATGTCTCTATGTCTATAATATATATACGCGCTAGGTCAGACGCTCACTATACTAGAATTTGCTCTCTCTCTCCTCGCTTGACATTTTCAACATTATCACTCTCTTCATTTTAACTACAAACTTACTTGGTCGACTTTTTGGCTTCTGTACAACCTAATTGCACCATTTCCTCCATTTATTTTTCTTTTGATTTTGTCATATCAATTATCTTCCTTTATTTTCTTTCATACCCTCCTTCTATCTTTGCATATATATATATATATATATTATATATATATATTATATACATTATATATACATATATAGATAGATAGATAAATATATATATAAGTATATATATATATATATATATATATATACATTATATATATATGTATATGCATATATATATAGATAGATACATAGAGGCATACACACACACACACACATACACACATACATATATATATATGCATATTTATGTGCATATATTCATATATATGTGCGTGCGTGTGCGTATATAAGCGTAAATATGCAAAGCCGTACCATACAAATCTATGTATACATATATTTATATACGCACATATTTGCGTGTTCGTCTGTTTGTGTGTGTGTGTGTGCGTGTGCGTCTGCGTGCGAGCATGTACGTAAGTGTTCAAGAATAGCTCAGCTGTGAGGAAGTGAGCGTCTTAATAATCATGTTCGATGCTCATGTCGTCATAGCGTTTCTTCTATTCAAACCTCATTTCAGCTCAACCCAACTTAATTTCTTATTTTTTTTGCGGTTATAAACGAAAACTGAGTGGAAGGCTATCGAATGGACTATACCAGCATCGCAAATCGACCCCAGGACTTATTCTTTGTAAGCCTAGTACTTATTCTATCGATCCTTTTGCCGAACCGCTAAGTAACGGTTCGGCAAAAGGGATCGATAGAATAAGTACTAGGCTTACAAAGAATAAGTCCTGGGGTCGATTTGCGCGACTAAAGGCAGTGCTCCAGCATGGCCACTGTCAAATGACTGAAACAAGTAAAAGAGAGTATATATATGTGTTTGTGTGTGTGTATGTGTGTGTGTGTGTATGTGTGTTTGAGATTGTGTGTGTGTGTGTATCCATCGATCAATGTATACAAACATGCATACATTCATCTGTCTTCCTGCCTGCATGAACGAATCGGTATATATTGGAGTGAGCCTTTGTGTGTGTATATTTATGGACATACGTGTGTTTGGGTGTGCATGTGTGTGGGTGGGTGGGTGTTTTGTGTGTGTGTGTGTGTGTGTGTGTGTGTGTGCATGTATGTATGTAGGTATAAATAGATTAGCAATATGAAGGAAATGTGTAAAATGTATACACACGCATGTAAGTGCTTATATAAACACACGCATTTCCTGAAGCATATACGCATGTTAGACATCAATACTTTATTTCTCATTCTCCCGCCCAATTCCCACTAGCATCTATCTACATTAAACAAACTCCTTACAAGTGTCTCAATAACTACCTTTCCTCACAAGACAATTCATCCTAAAACAACAACAACAACAACAATAACAACAGCAACAACAACAAACAACAACAAAGTGACGAACAAAAACAAGTATGACAGTCACCGATAACAACGATGTCATTACCGCCAAAATTCCTTCGCCCTTACCTCACTCCGCGGAAGAAAATTCCATGATAAACACAACAATACGATTATTAACAATAACAGAAACAACAGAATTATAAATATAAGGGCATTAGCAACATTTGCTGTTGCTGCTACTCCTTCTCCACCTACTACTCCTCCTACTCCACCACCACTTATTACTGCTACTACTACTACTACTACTACTACTACTACTACTACTACTACTACTGCTACTACTGCTGCTGCTGCTGCTACGAAAGTAAGAAAATAAGAATAGTACCAACATAACAACATCTACAACAACAATATCTGCTATAGCAATCACAACTTCCAAAAAACAAAAACAAAATCTGCATTAACAATAACAACAATAGCAACAACAACAACAACAACAAAAACAACGATTTCTTCTACTACAGCGAAAGCGTCTACTGCAACCACACCACCAGATACAACAAATTCAACACCACCACTACTACCACCACCAAGACAACAATCAGAATAACAACAAAAAACAAAAGTCAGAATATCATCCATGTATCGGTAGGATAACAGAGAATGTCTTTTCTTTGATATTTCTACAGCAAATAAAATATATTGGCGTGTTTGACTTCAGCGAAGCATATGAAATACTTGACAATCTTTCATCTTTGATCAATACACTCTGATTATACGGAAACTGTTAGTTTGTCTTAGTTGCACAACCGTGAAAGAAGAGTTCAAATCCATCATCAAGAAGATATTCATTTTATTATATTTTTTGTTATTCAAAAACATTTATTGATCCTTAGATAGCATATAGAGACATGATGGCATTATATGAGAAAGATAGGTATAGTAATACTTGCTCGCACGTCATGAGTTCAAATGCTCTGTAGTCAATGCTTTATGTGTTGAGGTAGAATTCCTTATCCTACAATACTACCGGTCACCTTAGATGCTTGTAAGAATAGCTAATTTCTCATGCCTAGTAATGTTGCCTGTTATAGAAAAGTAAACTCTCTTATACTTTATTAGTTTCCATTTTTATTTATATATTTGCGTATGTTATTAATTAATATGGGTGGAGGCACAATGGCCCAGTGGTTAGGGCAGTGGACTCGCGGTCATAGGATCGCGGTTTCGATTCCCAGACCGGGCGTTGTGAGTGTTTATTGAGCGAAAACACCTAAAAGCTCCTCGAGGCTCCTGCAGGGGATGGTGGTGATCCCTGCTGTACTCTTTCACCACAACTTTCTCTCACTCTTACTTCCTGTTTCTGTTGTACCTGTATTTCAAAGGGCCGGCCTTGTCAGTCTCTGTGTCACGCTGAATATCCCCGAGAACTACGTTAAGGGTACACGTGTCTGTGGAGTGCTCAGCCACTTACACGTTAATTTCACGAGCAGGCTGTTCCGTTGATCGGATCAACCGGAACCCTCGTCGTCGTAACCGACGGAGTGCTTCCATTCCAATTAATATGTATAAAGTGACAGTGCTTGTGACCTTTGCAGCCAACGGAGGATAGTGAGGACGGTATCGTTAATTCTTCGCTTAAACTATGGCAGGTCGACTATTGCGAGAAGTCACGTGTAGTAAAGATATTCCTAGAAGTCCTGAATGTTTGGATACAATGTGCGAAGAGGTAGAAATACAAGTGTATCAACAGTGTCTGAGGGCAGGTGACACGACACCAGCCGTCTTCGAGAAGCAGAGATCATTGTAGCTGTTGTAAAGACCAGCAGAGTGAGGAAACAGCACAGAGATGAGTTGTGTATATGTCAGTGACTTTATTCCACTGTCATACATTGTGGGGGTTTTCTCTCTGTAGTCTAGAGTGTCTGTGTGAGTAGGAGTGACATCAAATAGATGTGGAAGCAATTCTCCATTATGGAGTGAGCTTTGTTGAGGTTAGTAGTTAGTAGTTGAGAAACTATTGTTTTACGTTTCTTAAGAGAAAGGCCTGTAAAATTAAAGCCTATACTTGTGTTACTTTGATACAGCACAATATTCTACGTTACCTCAATACACTTAGCAAATATAAGGGATACATTGATAATAGATAGCATTACGTAAAGTAGAATTGTAGCTATGCCTCACTTGCCTACTTTTTGCCATAGAACGTCAATCAACATGGTTCTTAAATTTATTTGATACCAACTTGAATCCTGATTGAATTATACAAAATTGTTTGCTTAAATTGTTTATAATCACGTTAAAAACACCCATCTTGACTCTATGAGTCCTTGTATAAACTTACTTATTGTATTGGCTCTCTTGAAATACTTGCTTATTTCAAAATAGGCAGTGTATTTCATAAGAAATATAGTCAAATAGTTAAAAGTCTTTGGGGTTTTAGAAAGTATTTGCACTTATAGAGACCAAAATTACAAAAGTGGCAGAAAACCCTCAAATAAATCAGTAGATCATATAATTTCACTTGTAGCCTTGAATCTGTAGCCACTCTCACACGGCTCAGTCAGCATAGTTGTAAATATTTACCACAAGACAGGATAAATATAAAATTGACAAAGATATCAGTAGCTTATATGACTAATTTCTATTTTTCGTTTGCGTATAATCAGAAATAAGCAAAAACAACTTGTATGAATATCATGAATTCCAGAATGTGTTTAATTAGTTTCACATTCAAAATAGTTAATAGAAAATATGATTGACGCATATTTGAGTGCTGATTTAAGCAACTGAAATATGTATTCATATCATTTTTAATGAAACCTTTTCAGCTTAATATTGGTCTTCAACAACAAATAATTTTATGTCAGAACATTATGTTTCGCACGTTATCGTTTACTACATACCATTAAAACACACTTCATTCTGCAGGAATATTGATTTTTCGTATTTGCACATGGCCTCTAATAGTACATAGCTGATTAAATTTAACACCAGGAAATATACAGCATCAATTTTATCGAACTCTGAATGATAAAGGTTTAGGTGATCCTAACTGGCATATGAACTTGGAACAAAGTTTAACGAATCTGAATATTGTAGTTCATTTAGGCAAACACTCCACCGTTCCTACCAACTCCCCTCAAATTCATGCTGTAAGAATATTGAAATGGAAAGATGAATGTAAAGAAATTAGAAACGTCCAGCACAATAAACTAGACACTAGTTGGACATAAAAGCTTATTAATGCTCTTTGTTAGTCAATATAGAAAAGCAGCGGAAACATAATTGCTAGGTCAGTAAACCTAATGGAAATATAGATTAGTATGCATGTTATTATTGAGTTTTATTTAGCACAAAATCTCGGTTAATGTATGCCTGGTTCATTATATTTTGGCAATGGAAACAGGTTTTTAGTGAAGCATTTGGTTCCTGGTTGTAATTCTCCACAACTTAAATGTTTGAATATTGGAATATCTTTCTGGTTTAGAAGATAGAGTGTATTCTGATATGTAATTGGATAAAGCATGGTAACATTGGCTTCTATGAACTGTCACGCTTCATTGATTAAAGTGCTTGACTGAAAATTGAAAGGTCATCAAATCGAATGCTGCTCAGGCTGGCATGTTATGTCATTGGATGGTCAATGCTCTTTAATTTCTCACTTCTAACCATAGCTTGCTTATTCATTCATTCAATCAGGCATTTTTCTTTTGTGCCAATTTAATCAATTGCAACACATATATAAGGATGCTGGTGGTTTGGTAGATCTGGTGTATTTGAGTCGGGTGACTGTTGATTAATCTCATTTTCAGCTGGCTCTTTCATCATAAATACTTGTGCAAGTGGCATTACATCTGAGAAGTTGTAATCTATTGCAGGTGAGATGTGGTAGAGCCTTTATCTACGCTTTCATGTTAACCATTTTAAAAACACTTAAAAGAAAAATGTTTCCTAAACGCCAAAGAGAATTTAAAGACCAGTGTATGAGTCTTCTTTGACATTATTAAGCCTGAAAGTTAAATATTTTCCTGGACTGGACACGACACTAGTTAAATTATCAGATAATCTAGTACTTACTCTCGAAAGCTAGACGAGCTGAGGTGTTGTAAACGTAACTGTCCTGATGTCACAGAAAACACGATACATGCAACAAATCTAAACTGAACAACTTTGAACTGACGGTGAAGTATGGTATGTAGCCAAACATTTTTGGATATACAGTTGAAAAAGATCACTTTCTCCTTCAGTATACTGCAAGATATTTATTTCGAATTTATACTACCAACCTGATTCCACAATATTCCTCCTGCTTTCGTACAGCAATTAAATTGAAACCATTGACATTTGTGTGGGAATTACATCAAAAGTATTCTAGTTACGACTCCTCTCATAAATTTTCTGTACACTGTGCTTATTTCATTTCATTTCATTTCTATATTTAACTTACTCTATATTTAAACTTAATTTTTCTATTCTAACAAGCTACAATCCCAAATTGCTAAATTCATTGTTAATTAAATGAATTCTGAATGAAGGGAAAGACATGATATCGACAGAAAGCATTTGTTTCTAACTTATATCAAAAAATAAAAATTTTGAAAAAAATTACTCGAAAAGCTCGGCTCCGCACAGAACATAGTGTCACAAGAAATCGCTCAAGGCATATTTTCTAACACACACACACACACACACACACACACACAAGCTCGCACACACGCACAAACACACATATATGTATGTATGCATGTATGTATGCATGTATGCGTGTATGTATGTATGTGTGTATGTATGTATGTATGTATGTATGTATGTATGTGTGTATGTATGCATGTATATATTACTGCTGCAATATAATTCAGCCGATAAATTTGGCTGCCAAAGACGGCACTTCGTCGAAGAGAGTTTTTTGGATTTTTTTTTGCTTTACACTATAATGCCAGAACTATGTAACCATTACTACTGATGCCTTAGAAAAAAATCTACGTTTACATTGTACTTGATAGACTTGACCCATGTTTATACCAAGTTGCAACATACTAAATCACGAAAGAAGACAAAGAAGACAAAAGGTGTGTGAATTGTGAAAAAGAAATCTATCAGGGATTTTATCTGAACTTTTGTGGTGGTCAACGTTTCTGGGATCAGTT
>NC_043004.1:99181953-99191953 GCF_006345805.1 Octopus sinensis | reverse complement strand
CCAATGTGAAGCGCAAACGGTTATGGGAGAAGCGCAGCAAACCACCACAAGCGACTTCCAAAGCGGTACTTCACCCGAAGAAATTTATACTTTCAATTTGGTGGGATTGGAAGAGTATTATATAATTATATAATCAAACAGGTGCAGGAGTGGCTGTGTGGTAAGTAGCTTGCTTACCAACCACATGCTTCTAGGTTCATTCCCATTGTGTGGCACCTTGAGCAAGTGTCTTCTAATATAGCCTCGAACCGACCAAAGTTTTGTTTTGCCGTCCTTGTTTTCTTTGTGTCGTCTGTCTGGATGTTTTGCTTTCTTGTCCCATTTTGTATATATACATATATATATATATATGTATGTGTGTGTGTGTATAAATATAAATATGTAAACATATGTGTACACATATAAATACACAAATATATATATATAATAACGATATAATAAATAAAACATATGCATATATACATACATATATGTACATACTTACATCTATATGTATATATACTTGCATATATGAGTACAGGACACCACAAATAAACGTAGAACACAACGAGAAACTAAAACATAAAATCAAACAAGGTAACGGACATTTTTAACAAGGAAAAAACAGAGTACAGGACAAACAATACAAGGAAAATTCCCCTTCGTCAGCTGCACCTGGTTCGACTCAATGCGTGTTTCGAAGGTAAGGGCAGAACACGACCCGGCCGAAAAAGTCCTTCCTGCAAAAGGAATTAAATAAAATTATTTTGCAGAGGGGTAAAACAAGTGACAAGAACAGGACGTAAAAGCAGTACAAATGAAGAAAAAAACAGTACAAATAAAGAATAACAGGACAAGGAAACCAACAATAAGGGCTTTTTTAAAGCCTCGACGGTGGAAAAATTAGTTAGAACGCATGTGAAAAATCGGCTTGCGAAAGACAGAAGTCGATGTTGGCTTGTTGAAAGCACGTGCAGAAAGAAAGTTTAGTAGCACTCCGGCCAACGGCCAGAGAGAGGAGGAGGAATGAGAGAGAGAGAGCGAGAGAGAGGAAAAGAAATCAGAAAGGGTGAGAAATAAGAAGGAGAGAGACAGGTAGAGAGGAAGACAGACAGGCAGGGAGGAAAGGTCAAGTAAAGAGTAAGAGTGCGCGTCATAATTATTCAAATAAAAACTTACTTTAATTTGCTGTTGGTGTATACACACACACACACACACACACATATATATATATATATATATATATATATATATATATATATATATATATATATATATATATACGTACACACACACACACACCCATATAACTTACAGCACAGATACACAGTCATCCAGATACACGCAAGTTATATTTGAAACATTATTAACCAAATGAGAAATCAACGCAAATTTTCAGAATGCTATACATGCACATACACGCACACATGTATGTGTGTGTGCGTGTGCATGTGCATATACTTTTCGTTTGTGCAAATTAACTTTTAAAATGTGTGACAAATAACTAGTAGTTTGAACTTCGTATTCATTCCCTTTCTTTTATTTTTGTATCACTAGTGAATCCTGGGTTTGAATTTTTCACAGAGTACGTCTAGGAAGTACAGCATGAGAAATTGCTCAGTTAGACCGTGTTATGAACGTTTCATGAATTTAAGGTAATTATTAGTTACGTAAATTAAATTGCATAATAGAGACATATCGTCAAATCGTCAGGGACGCTTTATATACCTAACATTATTGAATTGAAAAGATTTTAAGACCGTGGAGATGGTGAAGGAACGTCGCTTGCCATCTGAACGGTGTTTGATTCTGTCAACAACTTTTCAAAGTAGTAATGTTACGTCTTAAATTTAAACGACTCTGACGACTTGAAAATAAATCTTGCTTATCGAAACGAAAGCTGGGACTACGAAAAATAATTAATATTTTTATTGATAGAAGTGGGTCTTTAGAGAATCCAAAATACTTAGGTGTCAGTGACTTCACTCTACTCCTCCTACTACTACTATAAAGGGATGCAAGATTTCACAGGCACAGGGAAGAATATAGATGTTGCACGGACACCGGCTAAACCAAGAAAGAAAGGTCAGGCTTGGTCGAACACCGGTCACGTGGGGAGAGAAGAGAGAGAGGTAGAGACAGAGGGACAGAAGAAATAAGGAAGGGCGAGAAAAAATGACAGGGAGAGAGTGAAGTGAAAATAGGAGGGAAAGTGAGAATGAAGAGAAGGCAATGAAATGTAAGAGAGAGGGGAAATGAAACAACGAAAAGTGGAATGAATGAAGTAAGCGTGAAAGGGCTGATAGAAAGAAGGATAGAATAAAATAATAGAGTCGTACAAGATTTAGATAAATATATACTTACTTATAAGAGACCAACGTGTACGTACGCCGCTGTACACACACACACACACACATACGCATATATATATATATGAAAAAATATAAAATGGGACAAGAACGCAAAACATCCAGATAGACGAGACAAAGAAAACAAGGACGGGTCTTTCGGAGTTTTCTTTCCTCAGTCGAGTTCTATATTATATACGAATACTATTCCTCCATCTAATCGGCTTGAAAGATTAAGATATTAAGATATTTCCTTAACATGAAACCAATGGTAGACTTAATACACAAATAAAGAATTTTTATGCACTGCACCAATGGAGTGTTGAGCACTCATTCTCATTCTTCGAAACATACGTATGTATAAATATATGCACTTATAAATGTATATATGTATGCATATATATATGTGCGTGTGTATGTGTACATACATTTGTATATATATATGTATATATATACACATATGTATATGTATATATATATATGTGAGTGTGTGTGTGTGTGTATGTATATATATATAATCAATATCCTTTATATGTAAATATGATAGCAGATATAAACGGCCTCAGTTTACACACTCTGATCACTCAATTTTGTCTATTTCTGCTGATGGTTTATAGAGATATTTCTTGAATCTTAGACACCTCCGTGTCTGTCACACTTTCTCTCACTTTCTCGCTCGCCCACACAGTAGCTCTCCCGATTTCTTTGCATCTCTGTCTCTTCATATAAGATATATAAATATGCGAATATATATGTGTGTGTATGTATGTGTGTATGTACGTGCACAGGCGCGGGTTTATATATATGTATAATATATTTATATATATATATATGTGTGTTTGTGCGTGCATACATGCATATAAATATATTTGTATATATAAATATATATATACATATGTATACGCAGATGAACATCAGTATGGACAGTGCGTATACACATACACACCCGACAATCAGATACACATACGTACTTTCACTTTCATATGCAAGTATACATGTGTGTATGTGTTACGGTATATTGTTTGTATATGTATTTCTGACCCTGTGTGTGTGTGTGTGTGTGTGTGTGGTGTGTGTGTGTGTGTGTGTGTGTGACCAATGGAAATTCGTAGAAATTCATAGAGAGTGACTTGCAAACGAAAATGTGGACCGTGAAACAGAGACATGAAGAATGCCGACACGAAATCTGGGAGATAACAGGGTCTTTTGTTCTTCGACTCTGAAACAATTACAGTGCTAGCTATGTATGATTGGATGTGGCAAATGAATTGATAGATAGATGAATAAAATGAATAGATGAATAAATTGATAAATATGAAAATAAATAAGAGAAAGGAGAAAATAATCGTTCATGGCTGGATAAAATGACAATTGTGTCTAGAACGTTTGATGGATCTTGAAGAAGAAAAAGGGTAAAAAACGATGATAGTGATGATGATGACAATGATGATGATAGTGGTGGCAGTGGTGGTCGCGTTGGCGGCGGCGGCGGAGGTGGTGATGCGTATGTGCGGTGTATGTGAGTAAGTGTGTGTAAGTGGGTGCAGAGCGATGAATTTAAAGCCAAAAAGCGAAGGAAGCTAGTCATGGTCTGAATGACTAAAATCTAAGTTCAATAAAATGTTCTTTTCGAAATACGTATAATGTTAGGGGGTTCATGTGCAGAGGAGAGGTATAAAGAGGACGATAAGAGAATTTCAATGATTTGAGAAGGGCTTTTGATTTTCAGGAGATTAGAGAGAGAGAGAGAGAATGGCTGGGGGGTGGAGCGGAGAAGATAGAAGCAGAAAGTCGAAGACGAAAAGGAAAAGTGTAGGAGGGGATGAAACGAGACAATCTAATAATGAATAAGACTGATGATGGCGCGAGATGAAGAAGTGAAAATATGTCAGATGAAATACAGAAGATGGAAGAAAGGAGACAATAATGCGAAAAGGGAGAATTGGAGATAAAAACGGATAATTGAAAAAGATTGATATAGTGAGGGCAAGACAATGGGGTCGGAAAGATGAAACTGAAGAGGATGACAATAAAATATTAATACAAGAAGATGATGTCAGAAGGGAAGCAGGAAATGGAAGATGGAAGTTGGGGACAGAGCTGATTGAAGAAACGAACTCTAGATAAAGAATACAAGAAAATGGAAGGAACACGTTAATTTTTTATCTAAAGACTAGTATTAATATTTTCCAGTTGTATCGTCTGATTTTACGTTCTGAGTTCGCACTTCACCGAAGTTGACTTTGCCTTTCATTCTTTCGGATTGATAAAATAAGTAGCAGTTGAGCACTAGGGTCGATCTAATCGACCTGCCACCCACCCAAATTGCTGGCATTGTTCCAAAATTTGAAACCAGTATTTTTTAGTCGCATCGTCCGTCGTTATCTTCAGTGTTCAAATTCCGCCAAGGCTGATTTTGCTTTTCATCCTTTCGGGGTCAATAAAATAAGTACCAGTTCAACACTGGGGTTGATGTTATCCACTTACAACCTACCCCAAACTTACTGGTCTTGTGCCAAAATTTGAAACCAATATTTTTCTAGTTGTTCTCTATTGGAATATTTAATAATGGATTCTAAGTAGTAACAAATAGCTATGAGCACTGCTATCCTACTGAGCCGCAACTATTAAAAATAACACCATTAAAAGGTGAAGTTTAGGTATATTTCTTGATATTCTATCGATATTAATTGGTAGTATAAAAGCTTTCAAACTCTTAGCCACACTAAATCAAGACATTCGAATGTGCTTTATAATTATTTCACACCTAAACTTAGTACTATAACGTCATTGCAATCACTAGCCCACTATCTTCGTACCAATCATCTACGGCTTCAGCTGTACATCCGCTTACGTCACATGCTGTATCACTTCTAAGCCCCATAGTACCCTCTGCGGTGCCCTCTGGTTAAACAGTTCGTCGCCTGGAGAATTGCTTTCGAGATAGACTTCCTCGTGCTCTGAAATGTATTCTATACCAAGACATCACCTGCCATTTCAGTACAGACAACCGTTTTATTAACTGCCTTTTCGTATCAAAAATGTTCACCCTCCATGGGATATTCTCTAGACGGCACAAACACACAATATCATATGCTCCGACCCAGAAAATCATGCCCCTAAGTCTAACTGGGAGTCTCCTCTGCTTTTCTTGTAAATCATTCCTCACCTGATTTTATGTATGAATGTTTTGCTAATTACTTTCTCTAAAATACGTTTACCTTTATTTTTGTTTACGTTTACGTTTCATATATTTGCTGCAATCGTATTCAGTTTCATTTTACCATACTTATAATACTAATGAGGGTGCACAAATAAAGACACGGATGTTAGTATTATAGTTTCTATTGTCCATGTCTTTGTGTAACCCTACACACACACACACACACACACACACACACACATATATATATATATATATATATATGTGTGTGTTTATATCACCGTGATCACCGTGACCGACCAGGCTATCAGATGTTGTTATACATCGCTGGTCACAATGCACTTTGCATTGTTTTAGCCTTCAAATGACGCCACCCCGCTGGCTAAGCGAGCAGGCCAACAGAAGAAAGAGTGAGGGAAAGTTGTGGTGAAAGAGTACAGCAGGGTTCACCACCATCCCCTGCCGGAGCCTCGTGGAGCTTTTAGGTGTTTTCGCTCAATAAACACTCACAACACCCGGTCTGGGAATTGAAACCGCGATCCTATGACCGCGAGTCCGCTGCCCTAACCACTGGGCCATTGCGCCTCCACATATGTATATATATATACACATTCTTATATACGTATATATAAACAATATGTATTCCTACTATCTATGTGTGCGGTTATCTGCTATCTACTAAAGTGTATGTATGTGTGTTTGCTCGCGCACGCGTGGGTATGAACACTGTAGATGTAAATTTCCTATTACAGTCACTAGCCTGAACAACACTTTCTTGGTTTCTAATTCTCCTCTGGTTTTGTTGCATTTAATCTGTTTCCACCTCATTCTTTCCCAAATCCTCTTCCCTTCTCTGTTTTCTATCAATGTTCTCTCTTTAATCATACCTCTTCTCTTCATTCACTAACCCCTCTCACACACTCTCTCAATCTCTCTTCTCCTCCCTCTCTCTCTCTCTTGCCACTTTTCTCCCCCGACTTCTCCGCTCTTGAATAGATATTACTACTACCATATCCTGACAAAATTGATTCCCAGAGCTATATTGGATTCAGAATGAAGAAAACATGTTTCTTTTTCTCCATGAAGAAGCACTATTTCCGAAATGTCGTATGTGCGTTTTCAAATCGCATACAAACTAAAAAATATATATATTTCAAATTTTACCATTAAATACTAATATTGCCGACTGACAGGTATTTGTAATATAGTCTTGCTTGACTTTCTTGTGTGTGTGTGTGTGTGTGTGTGCGTGTGCGTGTGTGTGTGCGTGTGTGTGTGTGTGGTGGTGTGTGTGTGTGTGTTGGAAAGGATTGTCTGTAATCTGTCCACTGCTAGATAAATGCCTCCGCTTGTTGTTTTTAACCAAAAGATCATACCGTTTTGATGAGCTTACTCTGTCACACTGGCATAACATGGCTTCGCAGCGGGGTTCGTTTTTTATACTTTTACCCAGGAACAGTTACATAGACACCAGTGTCTCACTGGTACTTATTTTATTTTATCGACCCCAAAAGAATGAAAGGCAAAGTTGACCTCGGCGGAATTTAAACTCAAAACAAAGACTGACGAAATATTTCGAAGCGTTTCGCAAAGGCCTGCTAACGATTTGGCCAGAATATATATGCATATACATATATATCTATATAGCCATATAAACTAGGTGGAGGCGAAAAGTTCCTTGCTTTGGGTAAAAGTAAATACAGGAGGATGAGTAATGTTATATTTCCCTCTCAGGTTCACACATTGCAGCAGCCCTTCAGTTTTTCTAGGCCCTGTAACATTCTCAAAGCCAGGAAATTTTCAGTACACCCTCGTGTACACACACACACACACATATATATTGATAGAAATGGTAAGACAACAAAAGAATGAGAGAGACGTCGATATTATGTAAATAGAGGAATTTATCTGTAAATGTAATATGTGACAATTATTCGGTAGCCATGATAAAACTCCAAGTTTCGGATGTCGGGGTGGAGATCCACGCCGCTATCTCTTGAGTTATCCGGCCATCGAAAAAAAATAATTGTCACATATTACATTTACAGATATATATATATATATAATATATATATATATATATATATATATATATATATATATCAATGTAGAAAATGGTAAAATAATTTTATAAAAAACATTTTAGTACCGGTTTCGGTCATTGAGACCTTTTCAAATGTAAGTATGGTAAACAATAAAATTTTGGAAAAATTAAATGTAAAGCTTTTTAAAAGAATATTTGCTTAGTATTCAAATACAAGGGGCATTTTCCTTGTTTCTGCGTGTCTCTGTCTCTCTTGTGGGTTTGATGTCGTATATATATATATACACGAGTGAGTCTGTGTATTGGTTGGTTTATAGAGAAAATAGTTCAACATTTAGAAGGAAGTGTTGTAAATTGTTGTCCACAACCCACCTTATTTTGCAGCAGATGTTGTCAGTTCAGTTTGTGGCAATGTGATAAGGATTCTACGTTTCCGTGTTCAAGCACGAACTAGGTGAGTATTACGAAATCAGTGATCCAAATGTCAAAACTTCTGATGCTAAGGTTTTTCAGAAATTTGTGAGATTAATGCATGATCGACTTATTCAAATGTTAAGGCTTAATTATCGTATACACAATCAGCCATTAAACAAAATCGCTTCTTTTCAGAATTCAGATGTGTTGCAGACGCTGTTCTATCTTTTGTTAAACGCTTTTGTCGATCTAATTAGTTAATTAATTTTGCATGTACGATCTTCTCCGAAAGCTATTACAGGTCAAAAGCAAAACAGGTTTGAAGCGTTTCTTACCTACACCCACCTTCATAGATTACAATTATTATAACCTATTTCAGCATTTTTTGCAATCTTTCAGTAACTAGCAAGTCAGAATTTATAGGGTTTTATAAGCAGGGGTTTAACTTTCACGTGTGAGTTTCAACAGTTTTCTAGCTGGATTTGAGGTCAACTTTCAGGAAAAGAGTTTTGCGCGATTTATTGATTTTAGTCGGAAACTAATTTCTGGGATTACACAGTAAAACATCAACGATTTTATTGTCTGAGAAAGAAGGACTATTTCGATGTTTACTAAGTCTACGTCATGAGTGAAGCTAATGTTTCATGTTTGTCTGTGAGTTTTATTGTTGTTGCTGCCTGAAGAGACCTTGGCTGCCTTAATTAACTCCATTCCTATTGCGTTCAGAAATAAACCCCATGTTTAATTTACCTTAAGGGTTACTTCAAGTCCGTATCGTTTATCCTACTTAAAAGGAGAAGACTAACGCAAATGTCAACTTTTCTGAATGTCTTTCGTATATATTTTCAGAGCGTATTCAAACATGTTATAAGTTGAGAGATGGCACATGGTATAGTGTCCTTCCATATCACACAGATGAACAGTTACTTGCACAGTATAAGGAAATCAACACGACGCACTCTAGCAGTGGCAATTTCCTGTTGATTCTCCACCATTCTTTTGGAACTGACGCTGTGTATGATATCATGCAAAACCTAGTTTATGCAACTCAGCTATTGCTATTCTGTTAAGTCAATTGCATTTGGATGATATGTCCTGGCTAGATTTTTCAAGAGGGGACTCTTATGCTCTCTCTTTACTCTCTTTTACTTGTTTCAGTCATTTGACTGCGGCCATGCTGGAGCACCGCCTTTAGTCGAGCAAATCAACCCCAGGACTTATTCTTTGTAAGCCTAGTACTTATTCTATCGGTCTCTTTTGCCAAACAACTAAGCTACGGGGACGTAAACACACCACCATCGGTTGTCAAGCGATGTTGGGGGACAAACACAGACATACAAACATACACACACACATATATATATATATATATATAATATACATTTATATGACAAGCTTCTTTCAGTTTCCGTCTACCAAATCCGAGGTTATAGTAGAAGACACTTTCTCAAGGTGCCACGCAGTGGGAATGAACCTGGAACCATGTGGTTGGTAAGCAAGCTACTTACCACACAGCTACTGTGGCAGATTCATTGGAAACTGTCCAAAGGAATAAGAAACTGGTGTTGATGTGTGTGATATGATAACTAGATAAATTTACGCCATAATTCTGCTGAATTGTTTTAAGAGTTTTGTGATGTGTTTAAAATATATAGATTGTGCTTTGTTTGTAATATTGCAGCATTTTCCTTTGTATATAGAATGTTTCGATACCTGTTTTGGCTATGTTGTATAACTGGTACCTGTAAGTTATTCTTACCTCACAGAATACTCAGGTTATTTGTTTTCCACAATTATTAACATGTTGGTAGAGTTTCCTTTCTTCTGGATTTTACTTTTGATATTTCACTGTTTTGTTCGGGCTAGATACACCAGTAGACACTTTTCTGTGAAACATTCCGCTTTTTTGCGATTACTTTCAACTGATAGAACTACTTCTATGGTTGCAGTTTACTTTACATTACGAATCAATTATCCCTATGGTCTATGTGACGCGGTTACACATTAAAAACTTTGCTTCGGTGTGATTTTGTGGCTTTATATCACCTTCTT
>NC_043004.1:99174453-99176953 GCF_006345805.1 Octopus sinensis | reverse complement strand
AGATCGGATTTTCTTCAAAACCCTGAAGTACTGAAGATTCTTTAAAAAATAGCGAAGAAATATGATTCAATTTCTGGAAATGCAATCTCTTGTTAAAATTTGCAAAACATTTTAAAGATTCTCTATTTGCAGTTTCTGCGCTGAAACCATGCTCGGTTACACGTGGATATGGAATACATGTGCAGACACAGACGCTCACATACACACACACACACACACACACACACACACACACACACACACACACACACACACACACACACACACACACACACACACACACAAGCATGCACATACATTCTCTCTCTGCTTCTCTCATATACACATATTCCAAATAACGTGACTGTGCATGTCATTACTCCTTCGAGTATCTACAAAATATAGGATCACACCACCATTTGGGTGGATAATCACCACAAAGTTTACGACGTGGGTCTATACTAGAAATAAACAATTCTATTTAAAAACCGGATCCGATATTATTTGTAGTAATCCCTTCACGATCAACTTACATCTGCTTTGGGTCGGTAAATTATAGTACCAGTCGATTATGGGGACTCATTCAATGACTGACCGCTTCTCCTCAACATTGCTTGCTTTGCGACTAAACAGTAAAGAGATATTTGAAGGAAATGGATTAATAGACTCACCAGAGTGCTGAAAAATGCCTTGAGGAATTTGTTCTGGCTCATTGCGTTCTCAGTTTAATTTCCGGTGTGAGAAAACTTGCCTTGATCCTTTTACGTTCGATTAAATAAGATACAAGTGATGAACTAGGATCGATGTAAACAACTACTCATCATAGTCACACACACACACTGCACTCAATATTACAATCCTTGATGTTGCGGAATCACCTCAACTGGTATAGCACTTGCTTAGCATGGGTGAGGTGCAGGGATCGATACCCAGGTTCTCCAAATTTTCTTTTAAGGCAACAAGCTGGCAGAAATGTTACCATGCTGAGGAAAATGCTTATAGCAGCATTTCGTCCGTCTCTACGTTCTGAGTTCAAATTCTGCCAAGGTCGACATTACATTTCATCCTTTTGGGGTCGATAAAAGTACCATTTGAGCAGTGGGGTCGATGTAATCGACCTAACCCCTCCCCTGAAGTAACTGGTCTTACGCCAAAATTTAAAATCAATATTACAAGCCTTGTATATAAATTTAAACCAATAGTTATTATTAGAGATGTGACCTGATAGAATCGTTGGAGTATCAGAAATCATGCCTTATTGTATTTGTTCTGGCTTTTCACAAACCTCCTCCTCTGAAAACTGGTGGCCTTTTATCTAAATCAGAAACAGTTATTTTTTATGTTGTGGTGGGAGCAGTTGTTGATATTCTACTCAATATCTCTATCTTGCATGTATTTTCTACTTGTGCCGTAACTGCATTCTTCTTTTCTCGACTAGGTAACTGCCAACGTCGCCAACTTGCATCTCGTTCTATTTTCCATTCGTTCTATTTTCCATTCGACATCTCTCCTGTGTCTAACTGCACTTCATGTACCGCTCTTTTATCCTTATTGCGACTGCTGCTGTTATTATTGCGACCGTTCCTGCTATTGTTGTGTATCTCCAAAAGAAAAGCTCAATATATTGTTTATCGTTCCAAAGAATTCAGAATTTCCAATGCAAAGACCTGCATATCTGTGTGTATGAATGAATATACAAACGTGTGTATATGCATCGTGTATATGTGGCATACATGTATGCATGTATATGTGTATGTGATGTGGCATATGCATGTACGTGTTCGTATGCACATGTGTATCTATGCAGAACAAATGCTGCAGGCTTGTGTGTACATTGTGAGTAAAGAATAAATGAAACATGTTTTAAACTGGACCTTCCGCATTCAACCAGATGCTATTTTGTTTCTAAGAACGGCAACAGTAGCAACAACAACAACAATAACAACAACAACAGCAACAACAATAGCATCAACATCAACATCAACTAATACAATGACAATAGTGGCTAACAAAATCGGAAAACAATAGGCTTAAGCAAAACAAAATATTCAGTAAGTTATCTATTTTTAAGAAGATAATTAAAAATTTATTAGAGGAATCACTAAAATTAGCTCTTGTGAAAGATATTTACATATTTTGTCTTATGCACTAATTCTGCCCTCCACCCCACCCCACCCCACCCCCAGCTTTGATTTATTCCTTTCTATCATCTTGTTCATCTCTTTCAATTTTATTTATAATTCTTTTGTTCGTTGTTCGCTTTTATCTTCGTTTTTCTTTTCCTTCCCTTTCTTTATTTCATCTATTCGTCTTCTTTCCTCTGGTTTCCTTCTCTTCATAATATTGTCTTCTTTCAACTGCCTCTGCTGCTTACTACTACTACTACTAATACTACTACTACTACTGATTTTAGTAGTAGTAGTAGCCACAACAGCTAGAAGTAGTAGTAGTAGTAGTAGTAGTAGTAGTAGTAGTTGTAGTAGCAGCAGAAGTAGTAGTAGTACTAGTAGTAGTAGTAGCC
>NC_043004.1:99166953-99169453 GCF_006345805.1 Octopus sinensis | reverse complement strand
TCACTTTTCGAAATGCAATTCATGTTGTCTGATTATATTGTGAGTTTTCTCTTGTAAATCAATTTTTGTGAACTCATGGATAGATCAACCATTCATATTGTTTATGAATATGTGTTTTGTCGTGGAACCAGTACATCAGAGACAGCTGGAAACATCAATAAGGTGTTTGGTGAAGATGTGACGAATGAGCGCACTGTATGTCAATGGTTTCAGAAGTTCCGGTCTGGTGACTTCACTCTTGAAAATCAACCCCGTGGTAGACCTCAGACCAAGGTGGATAATGATGAGTTGCAAACTGTAGTGGAAATGGATACATCTCAAACTACGCGTGAGTTGGTTGCAAGGTTTGATGTTTCGATTCCAAATGTATTGGACTTTCTTAAACAAACCAGCAAGGTAAAGAAGCTGGAAAGGTGGGTACCACACGAACTGAACGAACATTAAAAGACACGTCGAATTGAAACTTGCTGATTTTTTTTGCTGTCCCAGCATGAAAGCGAATCATTTTTGCATCGTAATGTTATGTATGATAAAAGACATAAAAATGGTTTCTTTTCAGCAATGGCATGCATTCTGCACGGTAGTTGCATTGAAACAAAGTGCCAAAACACAATCCAAAAAAGAATATTCACCAAAAAATGATAATGGTGTCTGTTTGGTGCTCCAACGCTTGTGTCATCCATACACCTTCATGAGACCTGGTAAGTTAATTACAGCAGATGTATACATCAACCAATTGGATAAAATGATGAAAGAACTTGCAATTAAACAAGCGATATTAGTCAAGAGAGACAGGTCAATTCTCTTGCATGACGATGCTCGTCGACATGTCGCACAAAGAATGCTACTTGAGTTACAAGAACTGAACTTGGAAGTACTCTGTCATCCACCATATTCACCAGACCTTGCACCAACTGACTGTCACGTTTTGCAAGCACTAGACAACTTTTTGCAAGGAAAAAGCTTCAAATCTGAAGAAGATGCACAAAGAGTATTTGATCATCTCTTTCTCCCTAGAATTCTTCGCTGCCGGCATAAACAAGCTACCGATAAAATGGCAAAATTGTGTTGATAATATAGGTGCATGCTTTGATTAACTGCATTGCTTTTCGTCGAGATAAAGTAAAATAAATTTTCAGTTCAAAATCGGACATTTCAATCTCAATGACCTGATAATTAGATTTCATCTCCACTCATAGCATTGGTCACTAGTCAGTGGCTATTTCTCCCTTGCTTGCATTAGTCTCAAGAGCTCACGAATATACGCCGTCATTTCTCATGGGACTATGCAATAATTTATTGTTTCTTTTTTATTGTTAATGGACATAATTAATTCTTGTCTTCTTTACTCTATTCAGTTCTGTTGGTATACAAAAGGAGTATATTTGGAGCAAATGGTTTAATCATTCAGTCATTCAAATCCTTCCAAAATATACTGAAATTTATCTGAACTTCAAATGAGTAACAATTTCATTTGTATACAGAGAGAGACAAATGACATTATGTAATTTCCTCTCTCTCTCTCGCTCTCTCCAAATAGCTAATTCTACGCTATAGTATTGTCAACTACTTTTTCAAGCGGACACAAATTTGGAATAACCTCGAAAGTGTTCGAACTAATATAGGTGAAATGGAGGCGCAATGGCCCAGTGGTTAGGGCAGCGGACTCGCGGTCGTAGGATCGCGGTTTCGATTCCCAGACCGGGCGTTGTGAGTGTTTATTGAGCGAAAACACGTAAAGCTCCACGAGGCTCCGGCAGGGATGGTGGTGATCCCTGCTGTACTCTTTCGCCACAACTTTCTCTCACTCTTACTTCCTGTTTCTGTTGTACCTGTATTTCAAAGGGCCGGCCTTGTCACTCTCTGTGTCATGCTGAATATCCCCGAGAACTACGTTACGGGTACACTTGTCTGTGGAATGCTCAGCCACTTACACGTTAATTTCACGAGCAGGCTGTTCCGTTGATTCGGATCAACCGGAACCCTCGTCGTCGTAACCGACGGAGTGCTTCCCACAGGGGAAATGCATTACGATAGGAGGACTCAAGACGGGATGGAGACAGCAAACTAACCAAACAGAAGTAATAAGAACGCTTCTCATCACGACGTAGCATACGAAAAATTTGCGGTAAAATTATTCTCCATTGAAGTTCATTGGGTGCTCTTTCGTCGATCTCTCTGACAATGAAGCAGCAGTGGGGAACTGTTGTCAGCCAGACAGACTGAAGTAATAAGTGTTATGCGCCTGGCTAAGAGGCAGAAAGCAAAATCTTGTAAATTCTGATCATGTTTCAAACTTATCGATCAATTATATTAATTCAAATATTTTTTTCATTGCGCACATACACACGTTTGTACTTACACACACATGTACATATGCACACACATACGTGAACACACACACACACACATACACACACTCACACTCACGCACACGTACATTCTACGTATCCTGTGTGCACCTTGTTACAGAAGGAAAAGAAAAATTTTATCTTCGCCG
>NC_043004.1:99144453-99164453 GCF_006345805.1 Octopus sinensis | reverse complement strand
CCCTTTGAAATACAGGTACAACAGAAACAGGAAGTAAGAGTGAGAGAAAGTTGTGGTGAAAGAGTACAGCAGGGATCACCACCATCCTCTGCCGGAGCGTCGTGGAGCTTTAGGTGTTTTCACTCAATAAACACTCACAACACCCGGTCTGGAAATCGAAACCGCGATCCTACGACCGCGAGTCCGCTGCCCTAACCACTGGGCCATTGCGCCTCCACAGTCTGCTATCATAAGCGAAGAACAAACTAAGTAATGTACTTTATAATCATGAGATGTCGAGAGTGTCACAGTAGCAATATTCTTTTCTACTCTAGGCACAAGGACCGAAATTTGGGGCAGCGGGGAGGAGCCAGTCGATTACATCGACACCAGTACGCAACTGGTACTTAATTTATCGACCCTGAAAGGATGAAAGGCAAAGTCGACATGGGCTCAGCTCATCTCCTCCCTTCAAGGAGTTGGTGCCAGAACATTAAAACCTAGTGTGCATACACAGCAAAGTTAAAGGTCAATTTTTGCCAAGCGGCCTCATTCTGCCTGCTTTAACTTCGTTACTATGGCAACAGTCCGGATATTTATTGATCAGACCTAGTATATTTACACTACGGTACGGTACGGCACCCAGTATATCCCCCTTTTTGTTCATAGATTGAGATGGTACCTTGGACAACCACTTTGCCTCCCGTGCCACGGACACGGTGAAGTCTTCGGCAGCAGGATGTTGGGTAACCAACAAGATGGAGGAATCCTAGATCAACGGCTTAAAGTTTATTGCAACCAAACCGAATATTGTACCATCAGACAACTAGCATATGAACCGCACCAGTGTCGACCTTACTCGTTGTACTCTTGTATAGCCTTTTGGTACATATCATGTAAACCCAGTGAGGCAGTCTGGTGGAGGACGACACCAATCGTTTTAATTACCATCCAAAGCGTTTTGTTCAGAGATTACAATACAAGAACACTTAATGTCGACCTACGACCCAGAACCGAAGAACATACACATACATAAATACGTACATACATACAAACATACATACATACAAACATACATGCATACATATATACATACATACATACATACATGAATATGAGAAAAAATGGGATTAAAAAATCCTGATATCAAGTAAGCACTGACTATAAAGAATACGGTTAAATTTCCAGCAAGTAGATACAGGAATATGTATATATCTGATTATATACACGTACATACGAGGGTGTACTGAAAAGCAGATTTTGGGTAAAAGAAAATACTGGAGTACCAGTTAATTATGATTTTATTCAATATTTTCCTTTCTCAGATTCAAACAGTCATTGCAGCCAACCTTCAGTTTTTCTAAGCCCCGTGAAAGAACTTGAAAGTTTGGACCTCCAGCCAAGATATTCGTGATACCCTTCAAACTAGGGACTTTTCAACATCCCCTCGTACATGCATATATATTCTGAAGTTAGCCTTTGAAAATTATTTTTGTACGCATGTGTAGGTGAGTGCGTGTGTGTTAGTAGGTGTACAAGTCTCTGTATACTTTAGTGAGCCAATAAATATTTACTAATTAAAATTAAATATGTATGAAGTGAAAAGAATATTAGCTTAATTAGTAGTTAGTATTAGCGGTATTTATGGAAATGGATTAAATAAAATATAGCAAGGGAGGTGTTAAGAAGCATAGCTCCATTACCAAAATGATTTAGTAATTATAATATGGGTAACTAGATTATAATGAGTGGAGAGATGTTTACAGTAAAAGCATAGCAACACTTAGCATAACATAGTTAGTGATAACAAGAAAGCAGCATTCTATCTGTGGTGTGCTATTTACAAAAATATGATTATCAGTTGCCTTTGTTTCTTCCTTCTCGAGCCATAGGGCCGGTTTCCCGGTTTCCCTGGCGTATAGGTTCCCCACCTGGGCGGAACGCCGGTCCGTCGCAGGTGAGCTGCAAGAGAATCTTGTGGCCGAAGAGTCAGCAGAAGTTCGCCATTACCTTCTGCCGGAGCCACGTGGACCTTAGGTGTTTTGCTCATAAACACACGCATCACACGGTCTGAGTTTCGAAACCGCGATCCCTCGACCGCTGCTCTAACCACTAGGCCATGTGCCTCCACATAATTAACAGTAAATATATGATAATTTATTCACGTAGTGCATTTTGCAAAACACGTGAGTAACAGGAGTACATAGAATATAGTAGTCTGAAAATGGATACAGCACAGTTTAATAGTTTAATATATTCTTGATTAAAAAAACTCCACATTATCACCTATAAATAATCAAGGTCGCAAAATAAAAGTTACATTTTGGTATGTGTAATTACGTAACAGAAAGAATGAGAGAGGCGATAGAAAGAATAAGTACGTAACAGAAATAAGGCGGCGAGCTGGCAGACGCGTTAGCACGCCGGACGAAATACTTACCGGTATTCCGTCTGCCGTTACGTTCTGAGTTCATATTCCGCCGAGGTCGACTTTGCCTTCTTTCATCCTTTCGGGGTCGATAAATTAAGTACCAGTTACGCACTGGGGTCGATGTAATCGACTTAATCCGTTTATCTGTCCTTATTTGTCCCCTCTATGTTTAGCCCCTTGTGGGTAGTAAAGAAATAGGTATTTCGTCTGCTGTTACGTTCTGAGTTCATATTCCGCCGAGGTCGACTTTGCCTTTCATCCTTTCGGGGTCGATAAATAAAATACCAGTTACGCACTGGGGTCGATATAATCGGCTTAATCTGTTTGTCTGTCATTGTTTGTCCTCTCTGTGTTTAGCCCCTTGTGGGTAGGAAAGAAATAGGTATTTCGTCTGCCGTTACGTTCTGAGTTCAAATTCCGCCGAGGTCGACTTTGCCTTTCATCCTTTCGAGGTCGATAAATTGAGTACCAGTTACGCACTGGGGTCGATATAATCGGCTTCATCCGTTTGTCTGTCCTTATTTGTCCACTCTGTGCGTAGCCCCTCGTGAGTAGTAAAGAATTAAGGAAGAATGAGAGAGAGGGAGATATAGGAGCTATTAATATACGTTATATGTCGTAAACATGCATGTTAGTCACAGAATTCGAGTTGTCATGATGCGTTGAATTATGTTGCACTGTTCCAATTTTTACAAATGTTAAGTAAACAACTCTTGAAACTGGTAAAAAAAAAAAATTAACCCACCCTCCATAAATTGTATTTTGAACTTTGTCAGCTATCGACTACTTTCCAATAATTGGCGATTGTGATAAAGGAAATTCTGGTTGGCGCAAAAATAAAAGTTGTGATCATCGAGTAACAGGATAATGAGGGCGCTGAAATACCCTTGGTTGGTGTCAGGGCGAGCAGTAAAACCACCGTGAGGGACCTGTAGCTGTTGCCACGGCGCCTTTCTTGGAACGGAACACTGATGTAAAACCTCGGTTTCACGGGATTACTGATAATCTCGCTTCGGCCTGGTTCTAGGTACTAATCATGGAGGCTCAGAGAGTGCTGCTTGTGTTATACAAGTATTTGTGGAGGCGCAATGGCCCAGTGGTTAGGGCAGCGGACTCGCGGTCGTAGGATCGCGGTTTCGATTCCCAGACCGGGCGTTGTGATTGTTTATTGAGCGAAAACACCTAAAGCTCCACGAGGCTCCGGCAGGGGATGGTGGTGATCCCTGCTGTACTCTTTCACCACAACTTTCTCTCACTCTTACTTCCTGTTTCTGTTGTACCTGTATTTCAAAGGGCCGGCCTTGTCACTCTCTGTGTCATGCTGAATATCCCCGAGAACTATTTTAAGGGTACACGTGTCTGTGGAGTGCTCAGCCACTTACACGTTAATTTCACGAGCAGGCTGTTCCGTTGATTCGGATCAACCGGAACCCTCGTCGTCGTAACCGACGGAGGGCTTCCATCCATACAAGTATTTATCACTATAATCCACTGATGTACAAATGTTTCATAATTGCAGCCTTATTTGTTATTCTATCTACTGAAAGTCATATGCCAATGAAAGAGTGGCCACACGTTCAGACCTGAGCAGTGAGAAATGTAAAGTTAGTAACAGCTTACGTGTGTTACTTATGCTTCAAAACATGTAGACATGCACTGAGACTGAATAGTCATCTGAGAAGTCATGGATGGAAAGTCAGAAATGTTCTCCCAACGAGGAAGCACAAGGAGACGACAATCATTTGCAAAGATTAAGCAATCACAATGTAGATATGCATGCATGTACAATATAACGTACATAATGATGGCAGAAATTTATTTTGTTATTATAAGGTTTAACTGTTTTTAAATAAGAATGTAAACGTAATATTTCTCTACGCTTAATATTTGAAAACGAAAATAACAGAATAGAATTCCCCCGACGGAAAGTTTCACGAATAGATGACCACTCTTCTCTGAATTCGTACCCAAAATGCTTCTTCTGCCAATAACATAGGTCAGATGGTATATAAAGTTGTCATCAATTAGACAAGCAATATGGAGGATAGTCAAATTTGCGTATTTGCATATTTTAACAGCTCGAATATCTATTTGTGTCCAATACAGTATTACAAATCCCAGCATTACAAGACATTGCCTGCTATCTTGTCGGAAGAAAACGACCTCCTGCAGATGATTGCTGGCAACGATCATAGCAAGAGGCATAATTTCAATAAATTGTGAAGTAATATCGCATCTCTGAGGTACGGACAGTCACATCTCTGTGGCGGCTGTAAACGAATAACATATTTCTGTCTATTAGACCCCGTCAAAATACTACGCTTTAACCAAACCTGCAGATTATTTGATAACTTTTTATGGTGAAAAATTTCTTCGAAAGTTTTTATGCGTATGTGTGTGTGTGTATTTTCATTTATATTACATATGTAGATACATACACAAACATACATGTACCTCTCTCCCTTTCTCTCTCTCTCTTACATACCCACGCACACAAACGTATATGTGCATGTGTATAAACATATTTAGCATTATTAGTTCTTTCTGCTTCTACGTTTTTTGGCATTGTGTGTAAAGGTTTTCAATGTTGCTGTTTTGCACATGTTTCATTCCTACGTCGCGTTCTTTTTTTTTTATACACAATGCTTTCAACTGACCTTTTAGTCTGCGCCGTATGCCATATATGAAATACCAATATATAGACGCTTAAATACATATCTCTCTCTTTTTTCCCTTCACCCTCTCAATATACACATAAATATAAAGAAAATATGTCGGCGTATGCATGTATATATGTATGTATGTATGTATGTATGTATGTATGTATGTATGTATGTATGTATGTATATGTATGTATGTATGTATATGTATGTATGTATGTATCTCTCTCTCTCTCTCCTTCTCTCCCGATATATATATATATATATGTGTGTGTGTGTGTGTGTGTGTGTATTTATATATACATACATATTCTTCGACATCAGATATTTATTTACACACTAATGTATTTGTACTTCTGTCTATATGGTACATATACATGTATACATAAATGTGTGTGTAAGTCTGTATATATATATATATATATATATATATATATATATATATATATATATGCAAGCACACAAATACACACACATATATATATATACGTATATGTACATCGCTGCATATGCGTCTGTGTAAGTTATAAGCTATATACTTACAAATACATCTGTGTGTATGAATGTCTGGTGCAGAAGAATAAGCAACACGCTGGCTTAGACATGAAGCAAGAAATTTAAAGATTCCACAGATGTTATATTTCCAACACACAAGGATATTGAAAAAAATAATAACAAAATAAGAAAGTAAAATGCGAACTTTTACAATAAATTCTAAAATTCGTCTACAAAAATTGCATTTCAAGTTTTCGATATTTTTATCATTTTTGTCTAACATACTTCTATTTTCAAACATTTGACCAAAAAATAAAGTGTTTTTATTATTAAAACATTTAAAATTTTATTTAAACAATTTTCATTTCAAACATATTTAAACAAAAAAAAATTCTAAAATATATTAATACGTCTAAATAATTATATATAGTAAATGAACAAAACCAGAACAGAATTAAGATCGAAATTCATAAAAGAAAAAGTTATATAAAACGGGAAAATATACATAAAATTCATGTTGTAAAATTTAGATAGATTGCGCGAGAAATTTGGTTCTTTTAAATGTGAGCTAATGATTGATGTTTGTTAGACTAAATTTGTGTAAATCTGCTGGTCTTTCACATTCGAGTGTGAATCTATTTTCACTTGACAAACATTTCTAAGTAAACAACAAAGGCAGCAAAAAAAAAATATAACAAATAAAAACATCAACTAAAATATATAAACAAATGTTAACATCATTCTGAGAAAATATATGTATATACGAAAAAATTACGAAGGCATAAAAAATTAACATAAGTAGAATATGTCAAAGCTATAACTAACATTTTAGAGTCACTTCTATGATGATGATGATGATGATGATGATGATGGTTTCAAATTTCTCCCAGGGCAGTCATTTTGGAGGAGTAGATTAGTCGATTACATCGACCCCCAATGTTCAAGTGGTATTTAGTTTATCGACCCCGGAAAGATGATAAAGTCGACCTCGTCGGAAATAATAATAATAATAATAATAATAATAATAATAATAATAATAATAATCCTTTCTATTAAAGGCACAAGGCCTGAAATTTTGGGAGAGGAGACTACCCGATTACATCGACCCCAGTGTTTCACTGATACTTAATTTATCGACCCCCGAAAGGATGAAAAGCAAAGTCGACCTCGACGGAATTTGAATTCAGAACGTAAAGACGGACGAAATGCCGCTCGGTACTTAGCCCGGCGTACTAAGGATTCTACCAATTCGCCGCCTTAATGATGATGATGATGATGATGACGATGATCAGGAGAAGAAGAAGAAGAAAGATTGTATAGGCGCACACCAGAAAAGGTCACAGAAAACGAGAAAGCAACCATCATCTGGGATATGCCAATACACACAGATAGAGAAATTAAGGCCAATAGGTCAGAGATCATGAAGAAAAAATTGCTTTCTAATTGATGTATCAATGCCAGCAGATGTCAACGTTTCTCTAAAAGAAATGGAAAAATTTTCAAAATACAAAGACCTGGAAATAGAGGTAACTCCATTGTGGAATCTAAAAACAGAAACAATTCCTATCATAATAGGTGCATTAGGTATGATAAAAAAATATTCAGACAAATACATAACAAAAACACCAGATCTAACAAATATATATAACATACAGAAAATTGCACTACTGGGCACTGCACACATCCTATGCAAAACACTTTCAATACAGTAACAATAAGAGCATCGCAACAAACTACAGCACATACCCAAGGCACATAGAGCTGCGCTCGGTAGTGAAGTGAAAGCACGCTATAAAAATAAAACTACTGAATAATAATAGTAAGGCGCAGTATTGGCTGTGTGGTAAGTAGCTTGCTAACCAACCACATGGTTCCGGGTTCAGTCCCACTGCGTGGCATCTTGAGCAAGTTTCTTCTGCTATAGCCCCGGGCCGACCAATGCCTTGTGAGTGGATTTGGTAGACGGAAACTGAAAGAAGCCTGTCGTATATATGTATATATATATAAGTGTGTGTATATGTTTGTGTGTCTGTGTTTGTCCCCCTAGCATTGCTTGACAACCGATGCTGGTGTGTTTACGTCCCTGTCACTTAGCGGTTCGGCAAAAGAGACCGATAGAATAAGTACTGGACTTACAAAGAATAAGTCCTGGGGTCGATTTGCTCGACTCAAGGCGGTGCTCCAGCATGGCCACAGTCAAAGGACTGAAACAAGTAAAAGGGTAAAAGAGTAAAAGAATAATAACAATAATAATTTTGGTACACGACCAACAAGTACTGGGGTGGGGATAAGTCGGTTACGTTGATGCCAGTGACCAAATGGTGCTATTTTTATCGACCTGGAAATGATGAAAAGCAAATTCGACTGCGCTGGCATTTACATTCAAAGCCTTAAGCCGGAAGAAATGCTGCTCAGCCTTTAGTCCAGGGCTGTAGCTTGCTGACTTAACAACAACAATAAAAATGATAACAACACGAACCCATTGCATGTGGATTGATATACGTACATTTAGCGATGCATGGAGTCACACCGACAAATGCATACGCACGCTGCTTGTGTGCGCGCACGCAGACACACACACACATATGCACACAAGGATAATATAACTCGAGGATGGAGTATAACAGACTTTAGTACTATGTCGCAACATTTGTTTCTGCACCGCACTCCAGCTTTAAGTTGTTCTGCTCAAATTCGACTACCATTACTAAAGAATACTCTGTACAATTATTATGGCGAGCTGGCAGATACGTCAGCACGCCGGGCGAAATGCGTAGCCGTATTTCGTCTGCCGTTACGTTCTGAGTTCAAATTCCGCAGAGGTCGACTTTGCCTTTCATCCTTTCGGGGTCGATTAAATAAATACCAGTTACGCACTGGGGTCGATGTAATCGACGTAATCCCTTTGTCTGTCCTTGTTTGTCCTCTCTGTGTGTAGCCCCTTGTGGGCAGTAAAGAAATATATATATAGTCGAATATTATTCAGTGAGTGAAGGCTCATGGCTCAGTCGTTAGGGCGTCGAGCTTACGGTCGTGAGGTTGTGAGTTCGAATCCCGGACCGGGCCTCGTGTTCTGTTCTTGAGCAAGACACTTTATTTCACGTTGCTTCAGTTCACTCAGCTGTAGAAATGAGTTGCGGCGTCACAGGTGCCAAGCTGTATCGACCTTTGCCTTTCTCTTTGATAACACTGGTGGCATGGAGAGGGGAGGCCGGTATGCATGGGCGACTGCTGGTCTTCCATAAACAACCTTGCCCGGACTTTTGCCTGGAAACTTTCTAGGTGCAATTCTATGGTCAGTCATGACTGAAGGGGGTCTCAGCATTATTCAGCGAAAGCCCTCTGTGGGCGCTTCATCAGGTGGAATATATATAAATGTGTGTGTGTGAGTGTGTGAAAGAGAGAGAGAGAGAGAGAGTTGTTTTCTGATCAACTAAATTTACTGCTCCTGAATTGAGGTGCAGTTGGTTGGCCATTCTACAGACACGTACTCCAAAAGTATTTTGGATATACTAGAAGACGAAACTATAAGGCCTGAAGCTGAAGTGACTTGCAATATATAAAACCGATTGAGAGTTATGTTTACAGGAACATGATAGATCCGAAAATTAAGACACACACAGACACAGACACAGAGGACAGAAATGGCGCCAATAACCCATGAAACACCTCGAAAAAAGAGCTCATATTACTTAAATAAAAGTTCCCATAATCATTTGGTCATGCCTCTAATATGTATATATGTATAAATTGTATTGATGCAAATATGTTATTAGCAAACTGAGCGAGTGACATAGATTATTGTTCTAGTTTAAACAGTTTTACATAATTTATCTTGTTGATGTCTAAATAAGTGACCTGGCTAATACAAAATACATATTCCTATCATCTGGGGACAAAGATCATTGAACATGCTTCAACGGATACAGCTCAATACGGAAATAACTTCCATTCCATACATGATTCATACATTTTTGCTGATATAATATCCATATACATACACACACACACATATGTATATATTCATACATATACATATATATGTTTGTATATGTGTGTATATATATGTATATATATGTACATATATACATATATGTATATATATATATATATATATATATATATATACATTTATGTGCGTGTTTGTGTGTGTAGGGAAACAGAAAGTGATAGATCGATAGATAAATATAATTAGGTTAAAACATTTATCTTACAATCTAGGGCAAAATGACATAATGCAAATATAGTTATTGGAAATATACTACTACTACTACTACTACCACTACTACTACTACTACTACCACTACTACTACTACTATTACTACTACTACTAAGCTCATCGTGTTCTACTTTGTCTTTCCTCCATCCAGTGTCAATGAAAAATGCTAGCGGCCATATACTGAGGTCAATGGTATTACTAACAGCTGCTCTCAAAATCTCGGGCCTTGTTCTTAAATCAAAAATTGTTATTCTTATTCCTATTGCTGTTATTAATGTTATTACCGTTATTAATATTATATACTACTCACACAAACAAACACACATACACACACATATGTTGCTACACATACATACATATATCGATCCCAGAGAGATGATAGTAGTAGTAGTAGCAGCAGCAGCAGCAGCAGCAGTAGTAGTAGTAGTAGTAGTAGTAGTAGTAGTAGTAGTAGTAGTAGCAGCAGCAGTTCATTGCGAGGAAATTTACCGACAAAATATATCGATAGTGTGTCAACATGTATAGTTAAAAACTATTTTATTGAAGACAAAAGCTATGAATTGATTTCCCTGCGGAGAATTGTTAACTGTGAACTTACCGGACATGCCTTAAAAGTAGTATCAGTTTCTATCTACCTAGAAAGGAAAGAGGTAGAAGATTGCCAAATGCAGACGACAACATCAGTACTGCCATACTTAGTTTGAAATTTTATATTGCACAATGAATGGCTAGAAATTTCCAAACAGTCACGGTAACAATTGTATAATTCAAGAACAAAAACAACGATAGAGCAAGTACCTCAGGAAAAAAAAAACGAAATTACATGGCTGTTTCATGCAACAATCCATGAATGGTGGAAGTAAAGAACGCTAGTTATGAGAGCGGATGTATAATTTTTATGGAAAGGAAACGAAATTAACTATCGTTTCAATAAATGCAGTAAGCTAGCTGAAAAAGAGTATAAGTGCAGGTTTGACTGCGTCTGTAACAGAGTGCATTGGAATGTTAGCAGAGTGTGAGGATTCAGATTAGTAGAAAAGTGGTATGAGCACGAGCCAGAGTCGGTGATGTAGAATAGTATTTATAGGACTTTATCTGATTTCTCTAAAAACACTGAAAAAGCTATTAAAGCAAAAAGACCAGATGCGATTGTAGAAAGCAAACCAAAATAGTAAGGTCATAGACGTCGCAATACCATGTGAAATTAGAGTGTCGCAATACCATGTGAAATTAGAGAGATAAAGAGAATGTGGAAGACTAAGGTGCCAGTTATTTCCGTGGTGATTGGTGCACCTCCGCAACACTCAAGCAGTTGAGTGAATATTTCACGGAATTAATGGTAAATTTATTGGATTATTTCTGAAAACTTTATCCAAAAAGCCTGAAAGTGCAGCCTGTATTATAAATGCACCATCTGCTTATCATTGAAAAAGGAAGGAAACTGGAATATGATGATTACTTAATGTACTTTAAATATACAATTTATATACTTTATGCATGATTTTATAGACTTAATACCACAGCACTCTCCCTTTTTCTCTCTCACTTTTCATCTTACTCTCTTTTTCTCTCTCTCTCCTTTTTCTTTCGCCCTTCGCCTTTTCCTTCAACTAATCGCGTGAAAGCGTTATAGACTGGCTAAGTAACGGAGGAAAAAACCTTAGCTAAAAAACTTACACATTTTACTCACCACCACCACCACCTCCTCTAACTTCCCTCCCCATCACTCTCCTTGATATATTTTTCTTAATTGCCCACAGGGGGGGGGCTGAACACAGAGGAGACAAACAAAGGGATTAAGTCGATTACATCGATCCCAGTGTGTAACTGGTACTTATTTCATCGACCCCGAAAGGATGAAAGGCAAAGTCGACCACGGCAGAATTTGAACACAGAACGTAATGGCAGACGAAATACCGCTGAGCATTTCGCCCAGTGTGCTAACGATTCTGCCAGCTCGACGCTTTCATATAAATTATCTCTCCTTCATATAAATTATCAAATAATAAAACACTAAACTTTTTGAGAAATATAGATTCAAAAGACAAAAACATGGGTAAAGTGTGAGACGTAGTACTTTTGGCATTTTATGTTAGCTTTCTCTGCCGGGATTTGTTGAAGAAAACTATAGATTGTTTTTTTTTGTTCTTTGTTTTTTGTAATAAACCCTAATGCTCATTCAAAATAATTATGAGTTCCACTACAAGCGTTGAACATTCTTGCACTTGATCGTGAGCAAAATTATTTACGTAATTAATTAAATGCATATATATCTGTGTATAATTATATAGGGAGAGTTTACGAAAAAAACAAAAGACGAAGACAGGTGGTGTACAAAACAAACAGATGTATTAGTATAACGCTCGGGAATAGAAAAAGTCTTTCATGTTTCGAGCCTACGCTCTTCTACAGAAAGGGACACAGAAAAAACAAGGGGAGAAAAAAAATGTGTGTAATGGCCAACGATCTATCATGGCGACTATAATTATATACGTCTGTCAGTCTATCAGTATTCATGTATGTATGTATGTATGTATGTATGTATGTATGTATATATGTATGTATGTATGTATGTATGTATGTATGTATGTATGTATGTATGTATGTGTGTGTATGTGTGTATGTACGTATGTGTGCATATACCTATGTATATATGAATGTATATTTGTATGTCTGTACTAATTTATCAGCCAAGAAATACGAGACCTCATCAAATGTAGTTTTTTTTAAGTACTGAGTTGTATGCTTTCAAGCATGTTCAATTATTTTGTCCCAGATGACAGGAATAAGCGTTGTGTTAGCCATTCCATTTCATTAGAAATTAGCATTATGAATTATATAAAAGTGTATAAAGTAGAACAAGAAACTATATCACTTATTCATCTTACTCATACTAATAGCATATTTTCAGCTATACAAATTTCTATATACATACGAAGAGCATTAGCAGGTGATTACGGGGAACTTATAGCATGACATTTCCTAATCTCCTTTCTTTCTTTCTTTCTTTCTTTCTTTCTTTCTTTCTTTCTTTCTTTCGTTCTATATTCTGTTACAAACTTTGAGTCAGTCATGTACACACACCTTGTGTACACAGATCTCATTCAGCTCGATATATTAGAAATCTCTTCTGCTTCAATATCTTCTTTGTTTTCTAGCAATTTTAAAATACTTTTACAAAATTGGTCTTGCGTGCATGTCACAACTTGTCCAATCAGGACCATCCTAATAATTGTCAAAATTTTTTTACGTGTTAGTTTCCATTGATTTTGAAATATTTTGGTGAAGCTATAACATCACAGTTTTTCAAATTTTTATATTTCTTCTTCTATTAAACCATGTTTTAACATTATTTAATCATGCTGCTTTTATTTTTTGTAATAAAAATCATGTTATCATGTTGATGTTCCAATAACTTCTGCATTTTTTATCAGATTTCAACTTGCTTTGGCATTTGCCTAACACAACATTTCAACTTTCATCTTTTTTCTCTCTTGATTCGATATTATATTGCGCATATTTTGTCACCAGGAGAATTAAGAAGTGTTTTGTGTGTGTATATGCATATATACATATTCATATATATATATATTTATATACATACATATATATATGTATATATACATGTGTATGCATATATATATATTATGGATATATATGTCTGTATATACTTATGTATGCATGCTTCTATGTATCAATGTGTATATATATATATATATATGTATTATATATATACACTCACACACACACACACACACACACACATATATATATATATATATATATATATATATATATTATATATATATAAACAGACACAGGTGTCACATATATAGGCGCAAGCGTAACCATGCGTTTAGGAGACCCAGTTTGCAATCAAGTCTTTCTAAGTTCAATCCCAGTACGTAGCGCATTGACAGTGTGTCTTCTACTGCAGGCTTTAAATTAAATAACTTTAGCATGAAATTCATTAGAATCCTGGACAAAACTCTATATTTGACAAATTCAAAGCAGCGTTCGACAGTTAGGAACGTATACACAACCTTCTGAGAATCAGAAAATGTAGCACGTGGGTCTACGCACCAATACCTTATTCTTGAGGAGTTCATATGCAGCCTCGTTAAAGAGCGTGTCATTAGTTATGCTCTTGAAAACATTTCCAGCTGCGAGGAAATAAAGTTTATTGTGAGCCTAATAAATTAATATATTCTGCAATGTCTAATCTAATTACTGAAAGTTTGTCATATACAGGCATAAAGATACTGTAAGTTCTAGGGGTCTGGTTGTAGAAAACTGCCTTGAGAATTAAATAGGGGTCATTTTTACTTTCATTCTCCAAAACACTTTATAAATCCGTCTGGGAGGGGAATTTTAGATTCCCTTGTTGATTGTTGAAAAGTAGCCACCTATATCATTTTGAATCGACTGACTGAAAATATACTGACAGAACTTGTGTGGCATCCAAACAAAGAGGAGAGATGTAGATACAATATTTTTCACGCTTGTAAATTTCAAGAGCAACGTGGAGTGAAAAACATTCTACTGTATCTTTGGTCAGTTACTTCCTTTAGTCATTTGACTGCGGCCATGCTGTAGCTCCACCTTGTTATTTTAGCCGAATATATCAACCCCTGTACTTGGGTTTTTTTTAAAGACTGGTACTTACTCTATCGTTCGGTTTCCCCGAACTGCCAAGTTACAGGGTCGTAAACATACCAACACAGGTTGTCAAGTGGTGGTGGAGGAAAACACACACACATACATGCATTTATATATTTGTATTATGTATGTATATATACATGTATATATATATATATATAATTTCAACATTGAGGGCAAAATTAATTAATTATTAATCAATTTCACCAAGTGTTCAGTATGCAAAGGGACCATTCAAGGAATTCAAATTATTACATTATATAAAAGGGCTTAGTAAAATAAATTACTTTGCGCATACTGAACTCATTAGAAATAGCAGCTAAAAAATTTTTTTTAAAACTATTTCTAATACTTAAAGAAAATCTCCTCTATATAGTGTTTGCTTAATTCAACTCACAAAAGTTTGGGGGTAAGGACATCGAAAAATCAATGCTAAGGTTATTCGAGAACGTCGTTTTCAGATTAGTCAAAACAACATTTCTATCATCGGCTCAGAAATTCCTTGGTTGGATTTGGAACCACTGAAAATAAGAACATACCTTTCGAAGATCTGCTTCCAACTAACAGTGCCAACAAATTCAAATAAGCAAGCGAAGAATCTCTGTTCTCCCCTTTCCACCAGCGTGGGTTAAAAACATCAAACACTATGCTTATTTCGGTAAAATCCGAAGCATAATCAGAGGGAGATTAATTATAATTTCAACAATTGAGGGCAAAATTAATTAATTATTAATCAATTTCACCAAGTGTTCAGTATGCAAAGGGACCATTCAAGGCGAATTCAAATTATTACATTATATAAAAGGCTTAGTAAAATAAATTACTTTGCCGCATACTGAACTCATTAGATAGCAGCTAAAAAATTTTTTTAAAAACTATTTCTAATACTTAAAGAAAATCTCTCTCATATATAGTGTTTGCTTAATTCAACTCACAAAGTTTTGGGGGTAAGGACATCGAAAAATCAAATGCTAAGGTTATTCGAGAACGTACGTTTCAAGATTAGTCAAAACAACATTTCTATCATCGGCTCAGAAATTCCTTGGTTTGGATTTGGAAACATTGAAAATAAGAACATACCCTTTCGAAGATCTGCTTCCAACTAACAGTGCCAACAAATTCAAATAAGCAAGCGAAGAATCTCTGTTCTCCCCTTTCCACCAGCGTGGGTTAAAAACATCAAACACTATGCTTATTTCGGTAAAATCCAAAGCATTAATCAGAGGGAGATTAATTATAATTTCAACAATTGAGGGCAAAATTAATTAATTATTAATCAATTTCACCAAGTGTTCAGTATGCAAAGGGACCATTCAAGGCGAATTCAATTATTACATTATATAAAAGGGCTTAGTAAAATAAATTACTTTGCCGCATACTGAACTCATTAGAAATAGCAGCTAAAAAATTTTTTTAAAACTAATTTCTAATACTTAAAGAAAATCTCTCTCATATATAGTGTTTGCTTAATTCAACTCACAAAAGTTTGGGGGTAAGGACATCGAAAAATCAAATGCTAAGGTTATTCGAGAACGTACGTTTCAAGATTAGTCAAAACAACATTTCTATCATCGGCTCAGAAATTCCTTGGTTTGGATTTGGAAACATTGAAAATAGAACATACCCTTTCGAAGATCTGCTTCCAACTAACAGTGCCAACAAATTCAAATAAGCAAGCGAAGAATCTCTGTTCTCCCCTTTCCCAGCGTGGGTTAAAAACATCAAACCTATGCTTATTTCGGTAAAATCCGAAGCATTAATCAGGGAGATAAATTAAATTTCAACAATTGAGGGCAAAATTAATTAATTATTAATCAATTTCACCAAGTGTTCAGTATGCAAAGGGACTTAGCATTTGATTTTCGATGTCCTTACCCCCAAACTTTTGTGAGTTGAATTAAGCAAACAATATATGAGAGAGATTTTCTTTAAGTATTAGAAATAGTTTTTAAAAAAATTTTTTAGCTGTCTTTCTAATGAGTTCAGTATGCGGCAAGTAATTTTATTTACTAAGCCCTTTTATATAATATATATATATATATATTAAATAGAGATGTGCGCGTACACACTTTTCACGCGAAAGCGGTTTCACCAATTGCTTTCATACTTGCGATGCATGAATAATTTGACCTCGGACGAACAAAAGGCTGTTCATTTGATTTTGTTTTATTTAAAATTATTAATAATAAAATATTGTTTTTTATATTATATTCACGTCTTTGAAAGTTTTTAAAATATTTACTTCCGGCTTTCTAGCCTCAGTGGCGTAACATATCTCTTTATGTATATCTCTCTATCCGTCTTTCTCTATCTATCTCTATATCTCTGTAACATATCTCTCTATCTATATCTCGTTTTCACTTCCATTTTTCAGACGCTATTCTTTTCACCTTCAATTTTCCTGCGCCATTGTTTAATTTCCAAGTTATTGTTTTCACTCTAAGTCTAAGTTTTCAGTCGCTATTTACAAACAAACAGCGACAAATTACTGACAAAAAGAAGTTCACAGTTTCTAATGTAAGTAATTTCATAACTTACTGACAGAAGTATCTTCATGCATTTCATTTTAATCCGTACGGTTTTGTGTTTTTCTCTTGTTGGCGGTTTCTTTCTTGTTCCATCTTTGGTTCAATAAGCGACAAATTTCGCTTCATTAAAATTTCTTATTTACTTTCTGCCGGTCGTATTAAGAAACATAATTTCCGTTACCAAGTTATTTTCATTATTTGCCATCTTCTGCACTCGTGTAGTTCTGTATATATATATATATATATATATAATTATATATATATATATAAAACCATGCCTAAGGCAAGTGTCAAATTTGTCTGCATAATTACAGATATTTGCACCCACCAAAATTTCGATGATCATAACTTTTAGAAAAATGGATATTTTTAAATAAAATTTTCTACCAATATGTGTTACATCACGTAGATGCCGACTATATAAGTATTTGAAGGGGGAGTGTTTTATGAGGGGGCAGGGAATGTCTGAAAATTCACCGGAGTCTACTTCAATTCGTCGTAACTTTCAAGAAAGTGGATATTTTTTTTAATGAAATTTTCTACAAATATACCACGGACTATGTAGATTCGGAGGACATAGGAATTTTGGGGAGAGAAACAATTGGGGTTATTTTTGAGAACTGTTCCCCACTCGGTAGTGTTTCGGAACAAGTCATCCATATTTCTTTCATTTTCTCCGTTTTGTGAGTTTGGACATCCGTAGATTTCTGCTGAAGCAACAAACACATAATGAAGGCAAATGAAATCCTCACCAGAAAAGTCGTTATGCTAAAAATAACATCTAAATTTTTCGTACACAGAAATATTTTATTAAGACGACTTATCTGTTGCATACGATGTTTTTTTCACTTGAATTAAATGCCCAGGTAAACGTTTCTAATAGAAAGGCAGAAGACACCAGACGCGTCCAATAACACTATACTTGTTTTACATCCTCGCGTTTTTGTGTTTTCTCTTTGTGTTTTCATGTTTGGATTAACTATATATATTATATATATATGTGTGTGTGTGTGTGTGTGTGTGTGTTGTATTTAGGAATGGTCATTTTGCCAGTTTAGCCAATAAATATATACATGACAGGTATCTTTCAGTTTCCATCTACCACATCCACTCACAAGGCTTTGGTCGGCCCTAGGTTATAGTAGAAGATACTTGCACAATTTGCCACGCTGTGGAATTGAACCCTGAAACATGTGGTTGAGAAGCAATTTTCCTACCACATAGCGACGCCTCTGCCTGAATTCTCTAAAGAATTCGACAACACGGATATTTTGAACGACGATTTTCTAAGATCGGGCTGCTTTGATGAATTTGTTGCTTTTCTACCTTTTCTACATGATCGTATAATGGTATGGGTTAATTCTAATACTACTCTCGCTGATCCATTCTCAACAGGAAATGGAATAATAAAAAGAAACATTGTCATACGTATTCTATTCAGAATTTACTTTGCTGTATCAATATTAACTCTTGTATCTATATTTCAGCATCTCAATACTTTTGTTTAGTAGTTTAAAATATCATCTTTCCCTGCTAATCAAATATCGCATACCTTGGTACCGTCATTTTGCTAAACACCAGCATTGTTTTACGTCTTTGTACGTGTTATCTCCATAGGGAATAAATTTGCAGTAAGTATATTTCTAAGATATTACATTTGATGCTCAAAAATATACCATTTCTATTCTATACCAACTAAAACGTGCGAATACGTATACACAACGAAGGCGACTACTGTTGGTTGCTGGACATGTTTGAAATAGCAACCAAATCTCTCTGAAATCTCATCACTCTAATTTACAAAGAAAGGCCATACTGGGAGCTCTAACGTGCTGTTTAGCCTTGGTCAGCTTTGATTTAGTAGAATCATTGTCGTAAGCGTTTTATTCGCCATCACACATTTTGTCAGATGTAGTATAGCTTCTATTTTAGCTTTTTTTTTTTAGCGGAGACATATTTAACTTGAGGACATTAATGTCAATTTTTTATAGTTCCAGCAACAACCTATGGACTTCCACATTGATTATAGGAAGCTTCGGTCAAGAATAGTGTGTGGTTTATAAATAACATCATTTATAAAGAGAATATCATACGTAGTTATGAATAAACATGTACAATACCTATAATAAACTAGTATGATACCTTAAAATATACGAAAAATTATCAAATCCGTACCTAAATATTTTTTACAGAAACAAGAATTCAGCTAACTACATTCACATGACAGTTATCTTTATGCATATCATTAGTGCCAAGAATATAACGAACCAGCAAATGAGCTTTTACATGGCCACGCCACCTGCTAGAAATAAGCAAATGTTTTCTCAAACGGTAACTTATATTTAAAATTGGTACACTGTATGGTGTAGTTTGAAACGAAAATATGATATAATCACGATTGAAATCCCTTTGATTTGCTTGATTCCAGTGTTCAGAGATAAAAAGCGACGAAAATATATATTAGACGCCTGTTTTATTTACTTATCATTTAATTATATTGAAAACAAGTACAATGTGTGGAACATGATACACAAAAAAAGCAATATTTTAATAAGCTAATCAGAATTCCCATTTATTCGTAAAGACTTAAACAAATGAATAGGTAAAGGGAAATATAAAAATGGGGGCTTTTTTGGCTTATTTTGATAAGGCAAGTAATGATAACAAAATGTACGCATAATTCACAGAAAACATGTCTAAATTTTGTAATACATAGCAGACAGATTCTTCCTAAGAATATAACTCTCTCAAACCATATTTAGTTATTAAGAGAGGAAGACGAAAACAATAAAGCAATTAAATGTTCTGTCACCGAGTCTGCCAACGTTTGTAATGAATGTGCCA
The DNA here is from genome assembly GCF_006345805.1 of Octopus sinensis. Classification (NCBI taxonomy): domain Eukaryota; kingdom Metazoa; phylum Mollusca; class Cephalopoda; order Octopoda; family Octopodidae; genus Octopus; species Octopus sinensis. Next base: position 99,144,638 of record NC_043004.1, on the reverse strand, counting down.
AAAGAGTAATCTTTGGCAGAAAAATACCATATTTTGACACAAAGTTTATCAGTTATTCAAATAAATGTAATAGTTAATACTGAAATGAGGAACATAAACACATATAGTCTCAAGAAAACTAACGTGTTACTGTCAGCGTTATAACATACTAGTAAAAGATAATAAATTACAAAAGTACTAAAAAA
>NC_043004.1:99117920-99144353 GCF_006345805.1 Octopus sinensis | reverse complement strand
TTGTCTTCTTTTTTGCCTCTTTTTTTGCAGTAGTTTTGTTTTCTGCAAAATAAAAAAGAAAAACAAAACAGAAATGCAAATAAGCGTGTCAGTTGTATGTTTGTAGCGTTCAAGATTAAGCAGATATTTAATCTTTTGTCGTAAATTTACTTTTCCGCTTTCATATTTACACCTGTGATTCAGTCAATGTATTCGCTATCAGTTTTTTTCCGGTGTAATAATAATCCGTTCTACACAAGACACAATGCCAGAATCTTGCGGAAATGGGGCAAGTCGATTGCATCGACCCCGGTGCTCTGTTGGTACTTATTTTATCGACCCCGAAAAGGTGATAGGAAAACATACATTCGGAGGTATTTCAACTCGGAACATAGAGAGCCAGAAGCAAAAAAAAACTGTCGCTGAGCATTTTATCCACTTTGGCTCCAATTCTACAAGTTCGCCACCTCAATAATTTAATTAGTTCAAATTTTTGCTACAAGGGCAGTATGGGGTGGGGAACTGTTATTTATATTGATTCCAGTTTGAAAAAAGGCTCAGATCAAATTACAACTGCTCTTTTATTTCAGGACACGCATTCAGTTGTGACTGTTTTGGTCTTCCGTTAGCAAGCGAGGCACAAATTTTGCTGCAACTCTTTCCGTTCGCAATTCCTCTTTCAAGATTCGTTGGAAGGAGCTCCAGGATACACCGGTCATATCAACAAGTTCGTCAATTTTTCGACGACGGCCCTACAAGATCAGTTCACAAATTTTCGTGATGTCTTCATTTATCAGCGACGGCCCTCCAAGATCAGTTCACAAATTTTTGTGATGTCTTCATTCATACCTAAAGCGTGAAAACCACTCGTAAACTTATGTTTTGTTCAAGGCAGCGTCTTTCTAAGCTGTTTGAAGCAGGACAACTGTTTTGGCCGCTGTATTAACCCGGAGAAAACAGAATTTCACCGAAGGAAAACAAAGATACACTACGTGAAAGTACGGCTCCACTGAACGACACCGGTCTGTCGACTGATGCCTGAGGGTCGCATCAAGTGGCTTCTGGTAGCGGATTCCTGAACTACAACGTGCTTGTCCCACAGAGAACGTTTCCTGGTTACTTTTGGGTACCCCTCGTATATACATACATATATCTGTATGTATATGTGTGTGTGTGCGTGAGTGCACGCGCGCGCGCATGTATCCACATATACACAATACATTAGAAGTAAGTTTAAATTTTGCTTGCTCGCAATGTTATCCAGCCTAACTGTCGCATAATGGGAAAATATTCCGAAAATAATCTTAATCCTGAAAGGGCAGAAACTCTTATCTTTCGATTAGTCACAGTGACTTGACAACGAAAAATACGAGTTTTTTTTTTTCAGTAAATGTTTCTATTTTCGCTTCTGTTAAACACAATACTATAATGATTTAGAAATATTTTTAAGTGAATGTGATTTAAAAATTGTAAGCTGTTTGTGCAGTAAGTATTTATATTTTAGCTTTCTATAAACAAACAATATTTTATTGTTTCTTAAAAAAATTTTCAAGTGAATACCATTACAAAAATTTTGGGGGATATTCAAAAAATATTTTAAAGTGAAATGGTTTTTAAAATATTTCGTAAAAGAGCCGTTCGTAACCTCTGTGTGTAATAGTTATTTTTCTCCATAGGTTTTTTTCGAGTGCATTCAACGTATCTCACCCCCAAAGATTTGGCTACTATTTCTAGCATACCCTGCTGCTATGAAATACCTGTTACATGGTATCAGGGCGTGCAAGAAATAGCAGTCAAATCTTCCCTTTTCTGGTGAAAGGAACCGTTTACGCGTGATTTTGATGTCACATTCATTGAAATCATGCGAAATAAAATGGAAAGGAAAGAAACCCACAAAACAAAACTCCGTTGCTGGGAAACGCAGAGTTTCCCGGTGACCTAACGGGTCACGAGTAGTCTAGTGTATATATATATATATATATAGGTAGGTAGGTAGGTAGGTAGGTAGGTAGGTAATTAGGCAGATAGGCAGGTAAGTATGTTTTTTCCCTATTTCGGGGTTCAAGGATCGTCGCTTAGATACTCTTCAAATTGAGATGGAGTAGCTGTACGTTTTGGCCACCTTTCTGGGGAGTTACTGAAAATAATTAACAATATGATGATAAAGTTTCTCACCCAGTTATATAACAAAATCTAAGGTGAGTGAACGCTCTGGTAATATCCTGCAGAGAATTCTTCGTTAGTGTGTCGAACGAAATACCGAACACAAACTCGGGAAAGCGCATATGAGGATCCAGTATTTTCATGTCGGGATCCTCGTGAAGAAGAAGAAGAAGAAGAAGAAGAAGAAGAAGAAGAAGAAGGAGAAGGAGGAGGAAGAGGAGAAGAAGAAGAAGAAGAAGAAGAAGAAGAACGAAGAAGAAGAAGAAGAAGAAGACGAAGAAGAAGAAGAAGAAGAAGAAGAAGGAGAAGACGAAGAAGAAGAAGAAGAAGGAGAAGACGAAGAAGAAGAAGAAGAAGAAGAAGGAGAAGAAGAAGAAGAAGAAAAAAAGAAGAAGAAGAAAAGAAGAAGAAGAAGAAGAAGAAGAAGAAGAAGAAGAAGAAGGAGAAGAAGAAGAAGAAGAAGAAGAAGAAAAAGAAGAAGCAGAAGCAGAAGAAGAAGAAGAAGAAGAAGAAGAAGAAGAAGAAGAAGAAAGAAGAAGAAAAAAGAAGAAGAAACAGAAGCAGAAGAAGAAGAAGAAGAAGAAGAAGAAGGCACTTAGAATTACGTTGCCTATCACTTTTGAAGCAGACACACCTTTAATATCGCACGAAGACTTTTTAAATCCTCGTGCAATGCCAGCACTTTGTGTTGTATCAATAGACCGAAGTGATGTCTCAATATTCGAAACTTCTTCAACGAAATTAATTCTTGCTGACATACACTGAACTGAGACCGGGAGTACGGCTGTTTGATTCGGCCATTCCTTATATCTAGCGTCTCCTCATCCTTTGACAACTTCAGGTTCACAAATATGGACTGTAATGCTTAGAGATACCTCAGAATGAGATTTGTCAGACATTTATTTCATTTTCTTAGCCTGAGTTTCAGACATTCTTTTGCTGCTTGTCTTTCCTTCTCGATATTTATTTCATTTAAACTCAACCTGCAGACCTTGGGTACAATTTTGTCTTCTGTGTACTTGACTCCTGAAAATCCATGGATAGATTTACTCTTTTACTTATTTCAGTCATTTGACTGTGGCCATGCTGGAGCACCGCCTTTAGTCGAGCAAATCGACTCCAGAACTTATTCTTTGTAAGCCTAGTACTTATTCTATCGGTCTCTTTGCCGAACCGTTATGTAACGGGGACATAAACACACCAGCATCGGTTGTCAAGCAATGCTAGGGGACAAACACAGACACACAAACACACACACACATACATATATATTTACATATATACGATGGGCTTCTTTCAGTTTCCATCTACCAAATCCACTCACAAGGCTTTGGTCGGCCCGAGGCTATAGCAGAAGACACTTGCCCAAGATGCCACGCAGTGGGACTGAACCCGGAACCATGTGGTTGGTTAGCAAGCTACTTACCACACAGCCACTCCTGCGCCTTTACTCATATTTCCAGCAAAAAATGTTGTCTTTGCAATTTTTTGAACACACAACACACACGTTCACAGTTTGATTCGGAGACGTTTCTCCGATGGAAATGGCATCATACTCTTCTGAGGATGCAGTAATAGCAGTCAAGACATTTTCAAATTGTTCTTCATCCCACACTAATTCAAACACCTTCTCTGAAAAAGGAGTTGTGGTCAGTTCAACTCTAGGAGCACAGCCAAACATAGCTTCGTAAGGCGTTCTCTTTATATCAGAATGAAGCGATCTGTTCTTCATTAATTGAATAAATTTAAGCCCATGACTCAATGAAGTAGACTGGATGCTTTGCATCCAAGTTGTTAACATATTTTCGATGTCTTGGTTGGCCTTCTCAACGCTACCTTGACTCTGACTATGCCTTGGTTTACCACCTACGATCTTAAGACCCGGCCAAGTTATTTTCAAGTCGTCTATATGTTTATTACAGAGATCCCTGTCGTTGTCGGACTGTAGAACACATGGAGCACCAAGCAATAAAAATATATCGAGCAACTGCGTAGTGACTTCTTCTGCCCTCTTTGTTTGAAGAGGTCTTAAAACTACACACTTCGTTAAGTGGTTTTGATAAACTAAAATAAATTTATAGTTTCCATCAGGTTGAGATTGAAAATCTATAAGGTCTACTTGACATCTTGAAATGAGATGCGGAAATACCAAGAACTTAACCACAATGTCTTTCTTTCACATATTTCTTTTTTGTTGCCAAGGTTCACAAACACTTAAAAATAGCTTTATTTCATTCTGAGTAATGCTTTTTTTATAGACGATTGAGTTCCTTTATCATACGGTTTCTACCGTCATGTCCAGTAGATATATGCGTTTGGTATAAAATATCGAACAGTGCATCGCTTGAACAATAAAAGACGGCATCAGGTTTTGCATGTCACCGGCACAATACATTTTTCTACTCCTTGAACTTCAAGAACATCATAACGCTTAATTAACCAATAGTCAAGTGATACTTGTTTTGTATGCTATTTTTGCATTCTATAATTCTGCTACCAAACTTAACAAATCTTTACGAGTAAGCACAGCACTATTTTCTTTTGTCTCATGCTTATTTAACAAATATCTAAACCGTTCTTTTCTATTTATCTGTTCCTCTCTCGCCCCTTCCATACTCATGTTTTTAAATCAAATTTGCAAATATATGCACGTTCAAATTAACTAAAGAAACACGAACTCTACCTGACGGTTAGCATCAGACCAAGAGGGCTACGAAATACAACATAACCAGTTCATACAACGTTCACGTACCGTCTTTAAAATTTTAACGATAGGGCAATCGTTATTCTATAAAATAACTGAATTTTATACTTTAGAAACGTAGAAACGTTAGAAACGTTAGCATGCCGGGAAAAATGCTTAGCTGAATTTCGTCTGTCTTTACGTTCTGAGTTCTAATTCTACCGAGGTTGACTTTGCCTTTCATCCTTTCGGAGTCTATAAATTAAGTATCACTTGCGTACTGGGGTCGATCTAATCGACTGGCCTCCTCCCCTAAAATGTCTGGCCTTGTGCCTAGAGTAGAAATTTATATATACATATTCACAGACACATGAATGTATGTATGTATGTATGTATGTATGTATGTATGTATGTATGTATGTATGTATGTATGTATGTATGTATGTATGTATGCACTAACTGATATGCTAGCAGAATTTTGTTTCAAAACTATGCTGCAGTACAGAATATAGATTTTAACCGATACACTATGCAATGGCCAGATGTAAATATTTTGTCTTTAAATGCAATAACTTCATAGAGAGAGAAAAAGTAGCAGTTTGACTATCTTTAATACTGTATTGAAATTTCAGCAGTGACCAAATACTCTGCTAAACTTCCCACAGAGACACGGATTCATAGCTTATAAATCTACTATTTCTACGTGATGAATTTGCATATACGTTTGCATATATAAAGCCTTCGTGTTTGTTGATTCAGTATAATACTTACTGGTGATTCGGTATGAAACTTACTGATGATTTTAAATATTTTGCAACAAAATATATGCATAATTTTTAGTCAACACTCTGTGCGACTGACAGCCATAAAAACCTTGTCTTTAAATAAAATATCTTCGTGGGCACAAAATTGGATATTATATGAACTTGTTTCAATCTTACGTTTGGGATTTCAACATATGAACGTATATATTTTGTGTGATTTTGTGTATGTATGCAGGTATACATATATATATATATATATATAGATAGATAGATAGATAGATAGATAGATAGATAGATAGATAGATAGATAGATAGATAGATAGATAGATTGATAGATAGATAGATAGATAGGTAGATAGATAGATAGATAGATAGATAGATAGATAGATAGATAGATAGATAGATAGATAGATAGATAGATAGATAGATAGATAGATAGATAGATAGATAGATAGATATACATATATACACATGTGTATGTTTGTGTGCATCGAGTAGAGAACTGTAATGCAGGAGAAATAAACTGCTTGCCAAGCCGATTTAGGAATATGTTTTTGGTTTTCAATTATAGCGATTTTACTATGCTTTCATATTTAATTCTCTTGTGGAAATCCTGGATATCGCAGAATCTCATTTTCACCGCACTGATATATCTGAGTAAAGAGATCAATTTTTATCTATATAAATGATAAGTGCTTAGGAGTAGTAATAAACTTCTGGTAAATTGAATCCACAGCTTTTGGTGGTAGAGATTTCACATCTCTCACACAGCTAATTACAATGCCAGGAACATAATTCAAGACAAACGGGAACATTACACAATCTTATTTCCTTTCCTTATGAATCTATGGGTATTATGTCTCATAGGATAACCAAAATGGTTCTCTCCTAAGGTGTCAGCAGATGTTATATAATAGAATGTATGTTCTGATATAAAACAAAGCATTGTGATTCATTTCCTATACATCGCTCAGTAGTTCTAAAACTTTTCAAGATTCTTAGAAGCAAGTGAATTATATTTTATTACTGGTGGATACAGCTATATCTTGTCAATATGTTTTTAGATGGTTGCTAAAATGTATCCAGTTCTACATCTGTAACATAAATATCCTAATGGCCTTTGGATCGTTATTGACAAATTTCACGTTTATTTCAATTATTAAATTAGCAATATCTTTTTTTTGAATAATCATTGTGTCTTTCCAAAAGCCTTCATTTATATTTTACATGTACTTATTTTTATTTATGTCGTATTCCTATTAATGGACTCTAGCATCGTTGAGCACAGTGTATCCTACATGCCAAATATTCGCTCTCGGTCTCGGTAGTTATGACGATGCAGAACTAATTTCACCAGGATCTTGAAAACTAACCTGCTTTCCTGTTTTCGTGCCGTTTACATCATGCACTGATATAAATTGGTATATGCCTCAGTGAAATATATTAATGTACATGTGTGTGAGTGAGTGAGTGAGTGAGTGAGTGAGGCATTGGTTAGTTCAAGCTTTTGTTTGTGTGCGTATGTTTTACCGCAATTTCTATCTACCAAATTCTAATTACAAGGCATTGGTTAGTTCAAGGTTTCGATAGAGGACCAAAAACGTGCAGAAAAAGTTTTGAATCATGCAATTGTGAAGTGCAATACTTAAACACACAGCAAAACTTGCGTCTCACATGCATATGTAATACTATCCATATATTGTATGTATACATGTATAATTATATTTCCATGTATATATGCACGTATGTATGCATATTGATACAAGCTTAAGTGCCTGCGATAGTTGCTCTGGGTTTCCCGCTGCTAAATATTCCCATGATTGAGAGGAGGCAGCGTGGCAATCTATAGATATACATATTTGTAAAAATATTAAAGTATGAGTAGTCAATCGAACTTGGATTGGATACAAATTTGGACACAAAACAACAGCACCAGATAATGCGTCATATATTCTTCAATTCTATTATTATATGGAAAATACGTGATATTACAAGTTTATTTGCACGAAAGAACATATGGTTATGTGTGTGTCTAAATCACAAAAAGAAACTGGCTTTTGCTAATATAGTCGAAGTGCTGATCAAAACTAAAAGCTTATTCTTCTATATGTAACCATTTGAAGATTACGGTAAATCAACGATACTGAAAATGAATTATTTTAAAGATTTGGTAAAATATCTCAACAAATGTCGATGGGAATGACTTCCAGAATTCACCAATTCCGATCCTTGTTCAAAATCTTGGAAGACGGTAATATTATGCGATACTTTTCCGAGAGACACAAATCATACAAACTATAAATGTACTGCATGCTTGCAGCATTATAATCAATTATATAACTGACATTTTCATCTTTATAATCTTTAAAACTCCAGATATATTTGGATCTATATAGATTTATGTAGATAGAAAACTTTCCAGGTGTTGAAGTGCATATATATGTTACAAAAATCTGTTTAAAACGATACTCTGTAAGCCCTATGTGTTTCACTGTTGTTTGCACGAGAGATCTCAGGTTGATACATTAATGCTCTGGGAGACTCATTCGACTGAAAGAAAAATATATTAAGATTGTTGCAATTGGAGAGAAAAGAAGTGTTCGTATTGAACTGGTTTCCTCTTTTTATAGTGGCCAAAGAAGCAGCAAAGTTTTCGATACAATAACATCACCCATTGAAGTAGTAGTTATTAGCGACGTAGTGATATTTCTTGTCCATGGGGAAGTGATGATACATAAGGATTCGTAAAATTCTACAAAGTGTGGAACGAACAATTAAACTATGTGATTGATTATGCTATATATTTTATTTTATTTTATCTAGTTTCAGCTCACGAGCTGTGGCCATGCTGGGGCACCGCCATTATAATGTATCACTAGCTTTTAATTCTATTGCAATTGCGCCTAAGCATACTGGCATCTAAGCATACTAAGCATACAACTCATGAGGCCCAACAAGGCAGAAAGGCATCCAATTTTCTCATTCGCCGCTGCGTTTTCCTGTGATATATACATATATTGCGTTTCTAAAGATAGCGCATCCATAGGAGATACTATATCCGGTCGGATTCCACAGTAAATATTGCCTCTCACAATGAATTTGCATTATGTATGATTCATAAAAGGCCATTTTAATCCAATTATGCTTCTGTTGCAACATAATGGAGATTTTATTCGGCAGGAGGGCTGCCTGTTGCAAGGCTATCAGAAAGCTACATAGAAACATAAGGAGACAACAAATTCAGCACCCTGGTCGTTGTATGTGAAAAGTATCATGATCATTGGACAACTGTATGTATCCTTTCAGAAAAAGAAAGGATACATACATAAATAAATATATAATAAAAGGGTAAAATCAATAACAATTTTACCAGGTGGTCAGTGCAGAAATATAAAACTCATAGGTAAATTTTACAAAATATTTTATAATTATATACGTAATTATAACAATAGATCGGCTTTATGCCTCACCACGCACTGCAAGAAATAGACGCTAAAGCCACTGTTACCACCTTAAAATCTCCGAGAATAACACACTATATTGTAGACGAGCAAAAGAAAAATAATGAATCAACAAGGTTCGGTTAACTGCGTACAAAATCGTATTTCAAGCTTAAAGTAAAAAATATTTTACCTTTAGGCGCAGGAGTGGCTGTGTGGTAAGTACCTTGTTTACCAACCACATGGTTCCGGGTTCAGTCCCACTGCGTGGCACCTTGGGAAAGTGTCTTCTACTATAGCCTCGGGCCGACCAAAGCCTTGTGAGTGGATTTGGTAGATGGAAACTGAAAGAAGCCCGTCGTATATATGTATATATATATGCGTGTGTGTGTTTGTGTGTCTGTATTTGTCCCCCTAGCATTGCTTGACAACCGATGCTGGCGTGTTTATGTCCCCGTTACTTAGCGGTTCGGCAAAAAAGACCGATAGAATAAGTACTGGGCTTACAAAAGAGTAAGTCCCGGGGTCGAGTTGCTCGATTAAAGGCGGTGCTCCAGCATGGCCGCAGTCAAATGACTGAAACAAGTAAAAGAGTAAAAGAGTACCGCTCTCATCAGCGACAGTATTCCACAGCATACATTTACGAGAATCTCAAAATATACATGCGATCGGCCACACCGCATGACCAATATCCATCCACACTCGTAAAAATATACTGCCAAGTAGAATTCACATATTTCTTTTATACCCACTACACGTGGGTATCAAAGAAAGATGTGAATTAGTGTGGCAACTGCAGCCAGAATTAGTCATGAAAATCTGAACGTGAGCAAAATTTATGCCAATTTGTTCCCAGTGTACTCAAGTGACAAGAATCCTGGTAATCATCTACTTGACAGTGATGGGTATTTGTTACCTTACCTAAAGTCCCTACCTTGCTCCCTGTGACTTTTGGTTATTCCCTACGCTGAAGGAGAACGTCAGGGGCAGTCCATTCGAAGACATTGAAAAAATGAAATATGTTGTGGCTGGAGTCTAGGACAGCTTCACTTTGGAGGACTTCCATGTTGCCTTCACAAAATGGTTGGAGCCCTACATGTGCATTGGAGCTAGAGGACCCTAGCTGAAAGAAGCGTAGAGTCTGTACTTTTTGAAATTAATAAATGACACTTCTAAAAGCGTCTCAAAACTTCTGGAATGTACGTGATAGCTATAATTGTATCAACTGTCATTGATAAATTGACTACCGCTTTTTTATCGGCAAATACTTCAAACAAAATATCTACAATTTTCCATGAGAACCAATCCAGATGAGACAAAAAATATTCTTTACTGTCTCTCCTAATGTTAAATTTTCTTTTTCTATTTCAAAAGAGTTTGTAGCTTACGTTTCTAACAAAACTTCAATCGAATACATAAATCTGTCATTTTTAGTTCGAAAATGAGGTATGTATCACTGAATCATATTTAATCAGAGCCTGCTAGCATGCTTCTGGTGGGGCTGTTTTAAACTCAGACACAGTTTATGGATCAAAAGACAAAATCGATCTATTATTTAACCGACTGGCTAATGTTATTCTGACCCTTACAAATTTATAGATACGATATCCTAATAAAGCATAACAGGTTATACGTAGAAAGATATTTGGCACTACAATATACTATAATTAAATTATAAGTTCTGTATTTCCAAAGATTTCAAAAGAAACAGTCAATGTACAAGTTGTAATAGATTAAAGACTCCTCGAATATAAGATTAAAAGATTGTACTGTGACAAAGAAGATAAGATGGGCGGGGTGGAGAGAGATGAAGAAGAAGAAGAAAGAGCTGAAAAAGAGGAACGAGGGAAATTAATGAGAGGAATCCCACTAAAACCTTAATTACGTAACGATGATTATATCATATAAGATAAGAAAATTTGAAATAAAATCAGAAAGTATAAAAGAGGGATTCTCGGAGTCTCTATGATAGAATAATCATTCCAAATATTAGGTTAAGATGAAACTGTATGTTGATGCGGATAAGAAGATCACAGATGTGTTAGTAAAAAAAAAGAAAGAAGGAAAACAAAACCCAGAAAAATGAGGTGTAAAAATATTTCTAGAGATTTTAGTAAAAAAAAAAAGATAAGATCATGAGATTTGACTGAACATTTCTAACAAAGAATTAGCAATGTTAAGGAATTTTATTTTAGTAAAAGACGGTGGATACATTGCTTGCCGTTATTAATTGCTGCCAGATTGGAAAGTTATACACAGACATATATACGTATACATATACGCACACAATCACACACACACACACATTATAATGTGTGTGTGTGTGTGTGTGTGTGTGTGTGTGTGTGTGTGTACACACGAGGCTTATACCGAAAATAATTAAAAAGTGGGTATACTCTTTTATTAACTGACATAGCTCGTTCAAATTGCAAATTGCACATGTCAGCAGAGTAAGGCTTCCTTTATAAAGAGGCAACAGCCTCTATCTCAAATGATCCACGTGTGTCCTCTAAAGTGAAGCTGTCACAACAGATTTCGTTTTTTCAATGTCTTCGAATGAACTTCCCCTGACGTTCTCTTTCAGCGTAGGGAATAACCAAAAGTCACAGGGAGCAAGGTATGGACTTTAGGTAAGGTAAGAAATACCCATCTTTGAATCCAAATCACGAATCCAGTTTTAAATCTCCAAGTGTGCATTGTTGCATCCATTTATTCACAGCTAATGTCATATCGTCACTGTCATGAAATCGTTGTCTTCGAACACTGCTCTTAATTGTACCGAACAGGTGGATGTCAGGGGGCGTCAGATTTAAGTTGTGCGCTTGGTGTCTACCAGTTTGTTGTCTGCTTGATTTGTTACTGAATACACGTGTGGTCATGCATTATCATGAAGAATGTATATCATTTTCACGTTGTGCTTCAGTGTTATTTTTTTCAATCGTCTTATTGAGTGTCTCAAGATACAGCTTGTAGTTCAAGGTAATTAAAGTCATGGCGTCCTTGTCATCCTCACCAAAACTGTCACCATAAATTTCCGTGATTTTTGTTGGCTCTTAAACTCTCTAAGCCAAGGAGACAATAAATGTGTAACGCATTTTCAATGGCTAAACTTTTATTTAGTGGTCATAAAAATACGACCAAATTTCATCTCTTTTCACTAGTTCGGAAAACGTATCTTTTTTTAGCTTCAAACGCTTCCAGCAGATCAGAGCATACTTCCATCTTATATTCATAAAATTAGGTGTAAACTGCTGAGTTAAACACTTTGATCTCACTTTCAGAAACCCAAAATCTTCCACCATTTTCTTCAATGCATTGTGATCAGAGCTACTAATGTATTTTCAGTTGTTTGTCCACATGAATCAGTTTGTCTACTCGTCGGGGATCAATGTCAAAAGTCGAAACAATTGTCTTCCACTGCATAGTTTTTCACCAATGTAGTTTATTCATCAATCCGTGCCCATTGCTTTTGTCGATTGTTTTACACGTGTAAAAGGCCTGTAGCCTTCTATGGATGTCGAACAGCCTGCTCACACCTTTCATCAAGAAGTCAGTGATGGATTTTGTTTTTACTTGGAGCCTATTATTTGCCTCCAATGAAGAAGAGAAGAGTTACTCCATAAACAGCGCAATTTGAAAGAGCTATGCCAGTTAAAAAAAAAAGATATATCCACTTTTCCATTACTTCGATACATACTCTTATATAGGCTGGTAATTATTTTTATTTAGAAGCAACGGAAAATAGAATGTGCATATGTTAGTAGAGATTAAAGATTTCTAATTCATAGTTCTGAGCTTCATATAGTCGAATACTAAAAGGAAAGAACATGGTAAAATAGTATATATGAAATCATATACTCTAATACATCGAAATATCATGTATTTTCAAAACGTAATTGGCTAAAAGAGACTCCCAAGGAATGAATTTGCTATATCTACAAACATGATCACAATGAATAAAAAATAGCAGTTATTTAGCCCATTTATTTTCCAAGATTGTAATTTAATTGAAAATGTTTGTCTTTCAGTTTCTGCGCTTTTACACATTAGAATCTGAATACGAAAATAGAAAAACATTACACAAATGTTTTTACACTTGAAGTAATGAATATCACGTGTGACACACACACACACACACACACATATATATATATATATATTATATATATATATATATATATATATATATATATATATATATATATATATAGGTATACTGAAATCAGAATCTTCAAAGCCATATTTGTGAGTTTCTAGTTTCCGATCTTCATACGATTGTGATCGATTTAACAAGAGGTATTCAGTATAACAGAACATTGCAAAACAAAACGAATCACACAAAAATCTATTTGTCAAAATAAGGCGTACCAATCTTACTATAGTTAAGTCTTTAGACGTCACTTCTAATTTAGTTTCACAAATCTATCTCTTACCCCAAATATATTGAACAACTATTTTGTATAAGTCTTTTAATCATTTGTCAAGTATTTTCTGCAATTTAATTCTTCCTATATCTTTTCGTAAAATCATTTTCTGTAGGTGAACTCATATTCAGCAATGTTTCTCATTACCATAACACCTTTCTCTCTCTCTGTAACAGAGTATTGTCAGATTGTCCAAATTCAACACGTAACACTGTGTAATGCTTCATATCGTAAAATTATACCTCAAAATATTCGGTGGTGTAATCCAATATATGGTTTGAGTATGAGAACAATCATAGCTAAAGAGTTACTTAATTCAGTTTTGCTTCACTTCTAATGAACCACAAATATCACGAAATCTTTAACAGACATTTCATTTACATTAACAATACTTCCTATAAAATCACTTCAAGTTTCATTGAATGCTAAAAGACTTTCTAAAATAACTATTTCACCTTCTTCCTCTGCCTGTAATTCTACTGATCGTACAATTGTCCACTGGATAGTAACTGTCTGATAAAATTATGAATATAATGACCATAAGAGGGTTAAACAATAACTGAGCTAACTATCTTATATTGAATTGAATAAACATAGTTTCAGGCTCGTCTTTACCACAAAACTTTTGTTCTTTTGAACTCGGCTATAAGCATGTGAAAACTTTATTCAAGTGTATTTGTCGAGAGAGAGAGAGCGAGAGAGAGAGGGAGACGGACAAGTACATATGCTCTAAGTATCAATTACTTTCTTTTTGCCATCGTATCCGTACCTTCATGAATGATTCTTTCTAAATTATTATAAGAAACTGAAACATCACTTATATTTTTTTCCGGATTCACACATTCGAGTTTTTGTCAACATATAAACACGCACACAAATATGTTTTTATCCAAATCTGAATCAACAAACGAATAATACAGTTCTAAATTTAAGAGATGAGGAATTATGTACATTATTTACATCATCATTATTATTATTATTATTATTATTATTATTATTATTATTATTATTATTATTATTATTATTATTATTGTTATTATTATTATTATTATTATTATTATTATCATCATATGCCCACGGGCATATGCCATTAGGTTAAGAGCGCGGGTTACTAACCCCAAGATTCCGAGTTCGATTCTAGGCAGCGACTTGAATAATAATAATAATAATAATAATAATAATAATAATAATAATAATAATAATAATATAATAATAATAATAATAATAATAATAATAATAATAATAATAATGATGATGATGATGATGATGATAACAACAACATCGAAAAATACCTTAGGAATGAGAACCAAGGTTCGAAATTTCCCCAAGACACCTGAGGAAGGCTGGAGGGTATATCAGCCGAAACGTTGTGTTAACAACAAACAGGATGAGGACAAATATCTGTCAATTGTAAATAATGTAAATAATGTAAACGAATAATATCCTGAACGTTTAGACATTGTTGGAGACTGGTGGACCTCGCCAAATTTTTTGATGAACTTATTTTCTCTGATATCTCAAAAATACCTTTTCTCCCTTCTGCATTTCATACTTTTTTATCTACAAATGTATATTTTATTTAAGGTTTGTGTGTATGTACTCATTGTGGCATTGTGTCGGTTATGACGACGAGAGTTCCAATTGATTCGATCAACGGAACAGCCTGCTCGTGAAATTAACGTGCAAATGACTGAGCACTCTACAGACACGTGTAGCCTTAACATAGTTCTCAGGGAGATTCAGCGTGACCACAGAGTGTGACAAGGCTGGCCCTTTGAAATACAGGTACAACAGAAACAGGAAGAAAGAGAGTGAGAGAAAGTTGTGGTAAAAGCGTACAGTAGGGTTTACCCCCACTCCCTTGCTGGATCCTCGTGGAGCTTTAGATGTATTCTTTCAATAAACACTCACAACGTCCGGTCTGAGAATCGAAACAGCGATCCTACGACCGTGAGTCCGCTGCCCTAACCACTGGGCCATTGCGCCTCCACGTGGACTCATAGAACTATATAGAACAATCCACACATACTCGAATGCCTTTTCATTGAATTTTCAGATAGCTGCCGATATGCTTTGCTATTTATATTTTCTCATGTTTCATCGATTACAAGTGCTTTGAAATGAAAAACGAGAAACTCAAAGTCACAAACGTTTAAGTTACAACATTCAACAAATATACTTTTACCTCAGTAGCGTGTACTCACTTTTGTCCTTTATTTTCACACACAAGTGTTTTAAGAAAATGCGGTAACACATATGTTAGTTAGTTAGTTAGTTAGTTAATTTGGCTCAAAAGCAAATAGCAAGGCCATGTAGGGGGACATGGAGTTAAGTACAGGGTGGTGTTCATGAAAAGAGTTCAAGCCACTTGAGGTCCAGGGAGGCTTTGAACAAAGCGGTCGTCGGCATCTTCACCATCTCGTCTGGCAGCTTGTTCCACGGATCCGCAACCCGGACGGAGAAAGCTCCTCTCCTTCGATACATGTATTGCTGACGCAATTTTACTACAACTTTCAAAGGAGGTACTTAGATTGAGAATCGAACACCTTAATTCAATATTGAATAAAGATCAAATAAACTTCTTGAATAATTCCGAAGGATTAAAGATATATAAACACTATACAACGGAGTAATGAATTGTTACATATGAAAGACACTGCTAATATGAGATTAAAAGAATGAGGAGAGAGATGGAAATACGCCAAACATTAATGACATGAAGTCAGCTTATGTTTTAATTACATAAAGATGAACATATCGTATGACATAAAGAAGTTAGAATTAAGAGCTCCAAAGATAAAAAAAATAGCATTACGAAGTACATGAAGTTTTTTGAGTAAGAATAATTATTTTCAGCATTAGATTAAAATGAACAGATGTGCCAGTGTGCTTAAGACAACAAGAGAGATATCAGCAAAAAACTAGCTTTTGAAAAAAAAAAGTTTGGGAGAATTTGCTAAACAAAAAAAAAAAAAATTAAATACGTGGTAAGAATATCACTTGTGACAGACGTCTTTCTAACGAGGAACAAGATTTTGTACGAAAGATTATTTTCTTTTAAAGACGATTAATACATTGGATATCATGATAAAATGTTGAGTGTTGTGAAAGGCGTATGTATATATATATACAGACATACACACATATAAATCATATATGCATGTACATATTCACGTGTGCGTATGTGGTTGTGTGTGGGTCTCTGTGTATATGTATAAAAGTGTGATATACACATTCATATACACACACACATGCATGTATGTGTGTGTATGTATGTGTTTGTGTCTGTATACATATATATATATATACCCGGTATAATTGTGTGATATACACATTCATATACACACACACATGCATATATATGTGTGTATGTATGTGTTTTTGTCTGTATACATATATATATATATAATATATATATATATACCCGGTCAATGCTTTTGCCCCCTGTAAGTGTATCTAAGTATCACCGTACAAATTCAACTGTAGTTATATTTTAATCTAGACTGATAAGATATATGAAATATAAAACTGTCGAGCCCTATATGGTATTAGATGCATTTCTGTGTAAATTGAATGTCGGGGTTTATATTTTTAGTATTGATTCAATTTCCAAAAGTTTATCAATGGTCCGTTTCCAAATGATAAAACAGTCATTTAGATATCTTTTCCAGTTCTCTCTTATATAATGGTGAAATGGATATCCATATTTTTGCAGTGACACTTCATATATGGTAAATTTAAAATATCTCATTATTAAGTTCGCAAGAACAGAGGCTGCCCCTGCTCATGCAGAGAAAGAGGGAATGTGAAAGAAGCTTGTAGTTGAGAAAAAACTTGGAGATTACTGCTGTTTGGGGATTACTGTGCTCATAGCCTTCTTGTAATGTTGTCTTTTATATTGGAGCTTCGTGTACTAATGTTCGTTATGTTGAATCATTGATCGAGCTTGCTCGAGCATTTTTAACCCGCCCATGCCACCATCTCGGTCTTGCATCAGTTGAGGGAGGTCTTCGAGGAGGCATCCAGTATCGCTGGTGAGTTGATCTACGTACATTGTGTTCGGACGACTTGCTCGAATACAGCCATGCTTTGGCATCCATAGTAATAGGTAACTTGTCAGCTCTTGCTTAGCTCTCCAGCAATCTCCTACAAAGTGCAAGAGCTTTTCCTTTTTAATGATGGCAACACACATCTCCCTACAACTGTTGGTTGGATGAGTTCTCCAAGTTAGGTTTAAGGCTACGCTTAACATTCGGGTATATGTTCCATCTAGCTCAGATTCCAGTTTTTATTTCGTTTTTCTTTTTTTTGTAATCATCCAAGATGTTGCTCCATGTAAAAGGACTAACTCTCTCTACTGTGGCACGGAAAAAATTCTCTTAATGTTGTCAAATGGGGTTGATTTCCAGACAACATCCGGCTTGTTTAGAACCTACCCTGCTTTGGCTGTCCGAGATTGTAAATCCTTCTCAGTTGATGCTATCTAAGAACCGAGGTATATGAAATTATTAACTTGATTTTGGGAATTTCCGATATTGTTGGTGATAGATCATTGTTGATTGTGAGCAAAGAATTTCGCTTTACTGAGTTTAACAAGTAGTCCAGCATCCTTTACAGTCTTTGAAGTAATTGGATGGAATTTGATATTGTATCAAATTTCAAAGCTAAATCTTCAGCAAAATCTACATCGGTTATTTTTTGAGCTGGATGTCCTATCGTTATTTTTTTCATGGGCGTGAAACCTAGACTATTTTAGATTATCAAAAGATGCTCTGAGGACATAATCCAGAGTGACCACAATGAGAAAAGGTGCCAATGTATCTCCCTGATATCCTTCGGCTCTGATATAAAAAAAAACTTATATCTCCATCTGGGACCTTACCATTGATTAGGTGTTGTGATAGAGTATCCTAATTGCTGCTTATGGTATCTCAGGGATACCATGAGCCTGTAGTGCTTTCTCCATTTTACTACGGTGGGTAGAGTCCAAAGCCTTTGAGAAATCAACAAACTAATACTGATTCAAGATTTCTGGTTTTACTGCTTCTTCTAGAAGATGAATTGTAAGTATTTGTCTCGACAGCTGATCTATTTTTTCTGAAGCCATTTTGATTTCTCAAAACTTTCCCAATTTTAGCTCGCATCCTGTTCAGTAGCAGTTGAATTATAACGTTTTGCAGCGATAGCTGTAACCGTGACGCCTTTGTCGTTCTGTACTTCTCTGTTGAATTAGTTACTGTCATCTGTGTGTGTGTGTGTGTGTGTGTGTATGTGTCTGTGTATGTATGTATGTATGTGTCTGGTGTGTGTATGTGTTCCTGTGCATATGTGTATTTACAGCAATTATTTTTCACTCGCCATCACACGCTGTTACACCGATTACATAGCAATGCCACAATCTTTCCAATCCACATACATTCATTATTTTATATCCCTGTATATTTACAGCAGATAAGAACTGTACTTATAAATTCTAGATAATATTCATAGAAATTTCAACTGCATTTTCGAAGCTGTACACTTTGCCAAGATTTCCAGTATACGAATGATATAGCATTTACTCTTTTACTCTTTTACTTGTTTCAGTCATTTGACTGCGACCATGCTGGAGCACCGCCTTTAGTCGAGCAAATCGACCCCGGGACTTATTCCTTGGAAACCCAGTACTTATTCTATCGGTCTTTTTTGCCGAACCTCTAAGTAACGGGGACATAAACACACCAGCATCGGTTGTCAAGCAATGCTAGGGGCACAAACACAGACACACAAACATACACACACATATATATATATATACATATATATGACGGGCTTCTTTCAGTTTCCGTCTATCAAATCCACTCACAAGGCTTTGGTCGACCCGAGGCTATAGTAGAAGACACTTACCCAAGGTGCCACGCAGTGGGACTGAACCCGGAACCATGTGGTCGGTAAACAAGCTACTTACCACACAGCCACTCCTTCGCCTATTTGTCTTTATCATTTAATGAACCACTACTGGTGGTATTCTAAGTCGTAATTATACAATTTTCTTCGAGTAAATACAAATTCTTTATTATTATGTATGGAGTCATTTTTAAGTAGATATTCCTCTTATATTTCCTTATTTTGTCAGACCTTCTCTGTAAACTAAATATACTATCTACAGATGAACAATTACTCATTAGATTTTAAAATTAAAGCATTAAAATAGCTCCACAAAACATCTCAAAAAAAGAATTTAATTGCGATGTATGATTTTTATAAAAGGATCTCCCGGACGCTGTTTGTCGTATTCTTCATAAAGATGATAAGGTCTTAAAAATTCTGATATTTGAATTTAAACCCAGAAGCTTCTACTTCAGAAGAAAATTCTTGATTCTTTTTTTAAAGAGATATATTTGGAATAGCCAAAATCATCAAATTAAGAAATAAATAAATAGAATCACCTTCCAACATAACCTGACAACGAATGTGAGAAACACCTGACATTTAATTATACCATCTTAATCAATTCTGCAAAAACCAAAACCATATACATACATGAAATTAACTACAATTCTTAAAACAGATTTTTAACTAACATTATTACTAACGCTTTTGAAATCTAATAGCAACTCATTCCTCATTAAATTCGAAGCTAAATTGTATTACTTCCAAACAATGCATGTCAAAGAGAGTAGAAATTTAGGCTTTAAAAATACGCTACGTTACTTTAAATTATCACAATAGTACCTTTTTAAAGTCTATTCACAAATTTCACTTTATCTGGATTAAATCTGATATTATTGGGATATTATTGATAAACGTCTTTACCACCAAAATTCAAAATAATCGAAGTTTTTATGCGTTGTTGGAATAATAGCATCTCCGCCATGAAATAGTTTTAAAGCATGCATAAGGAGTACGCCCACATTTTCACTCAGTTTATCAAAACTGGCTAATAAACCATCAATAATTAAACTGTTTGAATCAATAAAATTTGCTCAAATCCCTTTCTCCCATCGCAGAAATTGACACAAATATGATATTGCATGATAGGGAATCTATTCTCTTCAGTAGCAACATTTAGGTTTAAAAAAGAAAAAAGAAAAATAACGTTTTCAATGATGCTATGGAAGCAAGAGCCTCTAATTTAAACGCTTAATATATCATTCATTTCATCAGTGCTAAATTTAATATCATAGATAGTGGATTATGTTATGACGATGGCTTACTAATTTCAAAACACCTCAGCAGAGAATAGGCAGACAATTGCAGGAAAAAATTACTTTCTGTAACAAACTATATTGTAATAATTTCCTATTCCATTTTAAGACCAAATGGTGCATATCATACATAGGCTGCCGTTTTATGGAAAGTTAGCAACACTTTTTTTTCATATACTTAAGCATCCTTTAACAATGTAGTGAGCTGGCATGTTAATTATTCTAGTATGAAGTGGTTTAAAGAAGAAAAAATGATATTTTCAGTTCATGAAAGACAAAAAATGCTATAAGACGGATAGTAAGGTAAAGTACCTCCATCGATAAAATTTTTCTATATCTAGATATCTTCCAATTTCCTATAAACAATAAGTATTAAAAAAAACAAAACATTTCAACAAAATTCATTTCAACTTAGATATTGCACAACACGTAATTTATCTAAAACCACTTCCTCAATTAACAATTAATAAATTACAGATGAAATGAATTTTTCCAACCAAAAATTTGTAAATTGTCATACACCCAATTCTTTTACGGTTTGGTGCAAATATCTTGCGAAATCGACCATATATTTAGCGACTGTAATCGAGCAATCTCCCAATCGAATTCGAAAGCGTTCATTTATACAAGAAATTATGCACAAATATTTTCTGCATTAGTGGATGAAAGAGTAATTATGAAATTCTGAATCGTAATGTAATCATGTAACGTTCAGTTTCAAATATATGTATGTGCATGTGGACGCGCGTGTGATTATGTATGTATGCATCTGTGTATGTGTGTGTATGTGTGTGTATGTGTGTGTATGTGTGTGTACATACGCACAAACGTATACATATATATAATATATGTATATATGTATATATATGTACACATACATATATATTTATATATATATAGACATATATATATATATACACACACATACATATATATTTATATATATATAGACATATATATATATATACACACACATACATATATATATGTACATATATATTTATATATATACATATATACATACATAGACATATATATATATACATATATATACATACATATATATATATATATATATATATATATATATCAACACACACATATATATACATACATATGTATATATATATATGTAAACACACACACACATATATACATATACACACACAAATGTATATATACTCACAGAAAGTGAGAGTTAAAAGCTCTGCATACATGTCTGGAGATAATTTCATAATACGGAATGGTTTCTTATATATAGGGAGAGATACGCTTACAAAGACTAAGAGAAAACATGTCAACAAGAAGCCAGACTGACATAATCCTTGTCGTAGGTGCAATAATGATGACATAAAGAGTGTGTGCATTGGTGGCAATGACAATGATAAGATCATCTATTATTTTTTTCATCTTTTACTTCTTTCAGTCATTAGATTGCGGGCCGTGCTAGGGCACCGTCTTGAGGTTTTAGCCAAATTAATCGACCCTAATACTTCTTTTTTAAGCCTGGTACTTATTCCATTGATTATTTTTGCCGAACTGCTAGATGGCGAGGTCGCAAAGACACCAACACCGGTTGTCAAGCGTTGGTGGGGAGACAAACACACACACACACATGTACCTGTATATATATATATATATATTATATATATATATATATAATATATATATATCTGTAATTGTAATATGTGACAATTATTCGGTAGCCAGGATAAAACTCCGAGTTTCGGATGCCGAGATTCCTTTGACCACTCCCCTAATAATGACAGTCTTGCGCCATGCCTACCCCCAAAAAGTCCCCCACCACCACCCATTTAAACCTGCCTAAATGTATAAATGCCAAAACAACTCTTGTCTACTAGCTCCTGATGATTTCTTTTGAATGAAAGAGTTCTAGTCCTGTAGAAGCTCCTTCTATAAAATAAATATATATATATATATATATATATATATATATTATATATATATATATATATATATATATATATATATATATATGTATATGTATATATGACAAGCTTCTTTCAGTTTCTGACCACCAAATCCACTCACAAGGATTTGGTCAGCCCGACGCTATAATAGGAGACACTTGCCCAAAATTCCACGTAGTGGGCTGGAACCCGAAACTATGTGGTTGGGAAGTAAGCTTCTTACCACACAGCCACGCCTTCATGATAAAGATAATAATAACGAAGACGTTAGTAGCGATTAATGTGCAGACGGTAGTAGTGACACCGATGACGGCGATAAGTGAAGAGCAGCAGTGATGAGGATGAAGTTTAAGATGAAGATAATGATCATGATGAAGATGGTGATGATGATGATGGCTCTGAGGTGGAAGTAACGGTGCTGGATAAAGAAGATAAAGGTTGTGGAGTTTGTAATGGCGATGACTATGGAGCAAGTGGTTGTGCTGATGATAAGTGGGATAGAGATGGAGAGGAAGGGGAAAGATGACATTAATAATGATAACTGTGCTCAAGGTCTTCTTTTTGGGGAGAAAAAAAATAAAATAAAAATAAAAATAAAAAATAAAAAAGGGGTAGGTTTTGATCAAAAGGGATCGTAAAAAGAAAGAAAAAAAACATCAATAGGGACCGTGTATCACAGAAATGTCATTATGTAAAATGTAAAGGGGGAAGCAGATAAGGTTTATCCGTGTAAAGAAAAGCTTACGGAAAAGACCACGGTAACCACGGTCAATAATGTCACATGTTAACACATTTATTTGCAAGTAAGTAACTCTCTGTTTTTAATTTTTCCGGGTTAATAGGTTTATGCTTAAGGTGGCTTCGTCATTCATACGTGCCATTCTGGCTACATTCACCCATCTTTTTTTAAAACATTCGATAGACAAAACTTGCCTCTCTACTCTCACTTTCTTTTTCAGATAGGTGGATGTTCTTATATGTATACGTGTGAGCGCGCGTGTGTGTATCTTTGTGTTTGTATTTGCCTCTCGCCCACTGCTTGACAACTGGAGTTTATTTGGTTACTTCCTCGCAACTTAGTTCATCGGCAAAAGAATCCATCACACCAAGTACCAGGCTTAAAATAAAAAAACACAAGTGCTGGTGTCAATCTTTTAGACTAAAATCCTTCACGGGCGGTGCCTCTGAATGGCTGCAGTCTAATGACTGAAACAAGTAAAATATAAAAGAGAAAAATAAAAGGTAAGTCGAGTTTCTCAAGATAAACAATTTTCTCCGGACAAGTCTTGGCATGACACACAAGCTGCAATGACTTGAAAGGCGAAACGCTTATAGAACATTCTATATCTACTAATAAATTTTAGTTAAACAGTATAATTGGAATATTTGTCATATTTATTTTGTATACCGTGTGTACACTAGTTACGTAATGAAGTCTGTCAAAACGTCTCTGTGTACGAGTGTAATAAAAAAAAAACGATGCGTCTGATAAGGAAGATGGTGCGAAAATTCCATATGGATTAGAATCTGTGTCTCACTGTCTCTCCATACTCGTGTGTGTAGTTGCGTGTCTTTATATGTGTATATGTGTGTAATTATCAATATACATATATATATATATATATATATATATATTATATATATATTATGTATGTATGTATGTATGTATGTATGTATGTATGTATGTATGTATGTATGTATGTATATATATATAGACAAAACACAGGGACACATAACAACACACGCAAACATATTTATATATATATAGATAGATAGATAGGTAAATGCTGTGTGTGCGTAAATGTGCATGTGTTTCTGTGACTGTATGCTTGGTTCCAACAATATATTCCATTTCATAGCCCACTTATCACATTTATGTAATCTTCAAGCTTCAGTGCATTTTGGCATATTTCTATTCGTATATACTTTAGTTCATATCTGCTCTAGGCCATTCCTCGTGTTGTGCAATATAAAATAAATTTAAACACATCTATCTATCTGTCTATCAATCTCTCTCTCTCTCTCTGAATATATGTATGTGTGTGTGTGTGTGTGTGTATGCATGTGTATGTATATATATGTGTATATGCATGTATATGTGTATATATGTAAAAGCAGAAATATACTTTTAAATCGTAAAAGGGTGTACGTATAGCTGCATATACGTACACACTTTTTCGACTATGGGGGCGTCTATGTATATATATATATATTCGTGTATATCTATCTAATCTATCACTCTATCTATCTATATATATATATATGTGTGTGTGTGTGTGTGTGCGTGTGTGTGTGTATGTATGTGTGTATGTGTATGTATGTATGTATATATATGAAGGCGCATGGCTCAGTGGTTAGAGCGTCGAGCTTACGATCGTGAGGTTGTGAGCTCGAATCCCGGACCGGGCTGCGTGTTGTGTTCTTGAGCAAGACACTTTATTTCACGTTGCTCCAGTTCACTCAGCTGTAGAAATGAGTTGCGACGTCACTGGTGCCAAGCTGTATTTGTCTTTCCCTTGGATAACACTGGTGGCGTGGAGAGGGGAGGCTGGTATGCATGGGCGACTGCTGGTCTTCCATAAACAACCTTGCCCGGACTTGTGTCTAGGAGGGTAACTTTCTAGGTGCAATCCCATGGTCATATATATATATATATAAATGTATATATATATATAAATGTATATATGTATGTATAATTATATACCTAATAAAATATCAATTTTATTTAAGTGGAGATATATTTACAAACTCATCCACACTCACTCAAAAATACATGCACACAGGCACACTTACATACACATTGACAAATAAAAGCTATATTTTATTGAAAATTGTAAAATTCTTCCAAAAATACAGATATTCGTTTATGTATGCCAATGTATGTTGTGTGCATGAGACTGTATATTTTGTAAGCAAGCATATATATACGTATGAGTGTATGTATGCTTTTGTGTATGTGTGTGTATGTAAAGATCTGCGTATATCTCTCTCTCTATATATATATATCGCCATGATAGATCGTTAGCCACTACACACATTTTTCTATCCTTGTTTCTCTCCTTGATTTTTCTGTGTCCCTTTCTGTAGAAGAGCGTAGGCTCGAAACGTAAAAGACTTTTTTCTATTCCTGAGCGTTATACTAATACATCTGTTTGTTTTGTACACCACCTGTCTTCGTCTTTTGTTTTTTCGTAAACTCTCCCTATATATATATATATATATATATATATATGTATATATCACACCCACACATGCTCATATATTTGTATACATGGATATATGTTCATACACACATATGTACGTGTATACGTTATATATAGACATGTAATGTATTTATATTAATGTGTGCGTGTGTATAGGTGTATATATATGTATATATATATATATATATATACATAAATATACATATATATATATACATACATTCAACCATATGTATACGTGTGCGTATATATGTGTGTGTGCATACATATATTTAATATACATACATGCACACGCACGCACACACACACACACCACACACACACTCACTCACACATACTCTCAAACACACAAACATTCATATTATCGTCTATCAGAGAACTGTAAAGCCCTCAAGTTATTTCCTTTCCTTTATCCACAGAACTACAAGAAAGTGAATGGGAAATTCACCAATATACTTCGGCACTGCTAATCATAACTTTAAACATTTCTTCGCAAGAACCACTGGCTCGCCTGCGTACATGCTTACATGTATGCGAGCTAAACCTCATTGGTTTTTGTAGTTGGTGTTGTTGTTATAATTTTTATTGAATTCTCATATATATATATATATATATATATATATATATATATATAAATGTATATATATATATATATATAT
>NC_043004.1:99102920-99112920 GCF_006345805.1 Octopus sinensis | reverse complement strand
GGAGTTCTGAGCTGATGATAGAAATGTCGAGTTTGACTAATCTTGAAACGTACGTTCTCAAATAACCTTTGCACTTGATTTTTTAATGTCTCTACCCCCATATTTTCGTCAGTTGAATTGAGCAAACACTATATGAGAGAGGTTTTCTTAAGTATTAGAAATAGTTTTAAAAAAGTTTTTTTTTAGCTGCTATTTCTAATGAGTTCAGTATGCGGCAAAGTAATTTATTTTACTAAGCCCTTTTATATAATGTAATATATATAAATATATATATATATATATATATATGCCTTCATCTACACAAATATAAAATATAGATATACGAATATATGTACATTTTCGTATGTCTGCATATATTATGTACATACATACATACATACATACATATATATATATATATATATATATATATATATATATATATATTATATGTGTGTATGTGTATATATGTATATATATATATATATATATATATAAAGTAACGAAGGCGGCTCTAAGCAATATGAAACCAAAAAGGAAGAATCCAATTGTCTGTGACTGGTGGTACTGCGTATTACCTACATTGCTAGAAATAAGAGGTTAAAACTTTCTAGCCGCAAAAAAAGCAACCAGTCTGACAGGGGAGCTAACCGCCCCACAGCGAACGAGATCATCATATCAAAATTCTAGTTTCGCTTCAAATTAAAGCTCCTCGTTGATGACCACTCCGTCACTGAATGCTTTGGTCAAATCCTGACTGTCAGTACATAATGTTTACTATATGATACAATGGATGATTCAGGAAAATAGTAATGTGAAAGTTGTAAAATAACGAAGGCAGCTATATATACGTATATATTGGCCATCTCATAAATACTTCGGTTTTTTATAGTCTTTACTCTTTTCTCTTTTACCTGTTTCAGTCATTTGACTGCGGCCATGCTGGAGCACCGCCTTTTAGTCGAGCAACTCGATTCCGGGACTTATTCTTTGTAAGCCCAGTACTTATTCTATCGGTCTCTTTTGCCGAACCGCTAAGTTACGGGGACGTAAACACACCAGCATCGGTTGTCAAGCAATGCTAGGGGGACAAACACAGACACACAAACACACATACACACACATATACATATATACGACAGGCTTCTTTCAGTTTCCGTCTACCAAATCCACTCACAAGGCATTGGTCGGCCCGGAGCTATAGCAGAAGACACTTGCTCAAGATGCCACGCAGTGGGACTGAACCCAGAACCATGTGGTTGGTTAGCAAGCTACTTACCACACAGCCACTCCTGCACCTTATTATACTTATTTTAGATTTCAAAATTAAGATAAACAAAGTTCTATTTTATCTCAAATATATTTTCTACATTGCCCTTCCGGCTATCTGGTAAATTTGCAAGACCCGGCTTCCAAAATTCACTTGTTCGTGACGAAAAACTCTCCTCCAATACTGTCCTGACCTCGTCTACAGAATTCATATTTTTCCGTCCAAATGATTTCGAAGACTGCGGAATAAATGATAATCAAATGAGGCAATGTTCGGTGAATATGGTGGGAGCGGCATCGTTTCCCATTCAAACTTCTCCAGCCTTTGGAATGTCATCCTCGCTGTTCGTGCTTAGCATTATTCTGATGGAAGAACGCCTTTCGTCTTGAAACCAAAGATGGTCGTTTTTCTTCTAGCGCTGAATTAAGCCGCTCAAGCTGCTCGCAGTAGCTCTCCTTTGTTATCGTTTGGTTTAGGCTTAAAAGTTCAAAGTTAACTAAACCTTACCTATCCCACGAAACAAATTATAGTACCTTACGTGAGTGAAGAGTTTATTTATCCTGGGGTTCCTGTGTTACTCCTTTTCTTACCTATTGTCTTCGGCGCTTAACATTTTTAAAGAAAACCCATTTCTCATCATCAGTCATTATTCGGTCAAAAAATGTCCATTCGTTTGACGTGGCAGCAAAAAAGAGTGCACATTTACTCTCTGCACGCGATTAGACTCTGAGAGTTTATGAGGAACCCATTGACCCAATTTGCAAAATTTTCTGATGGTACGCAGGTGTCGATGAGTGGTTGACTGACCAAATCCAAGTTTCTCTGTTAGTTCCTTAACAGCTATGATGAGATTTTTTTCCACCAGGGTTTGCGGGACGTCCTCGTCGAGCTCTACAGATTTTCCATGATGAAGCTCGTCTTCTAGGCTGTAGTTTCCGGCTCGGAATCTCTGGCAACACCGTTGACATTGGCTTACGCTAATTGTCAGATCTGCTTAATATACTGCTTTAATATTCCTCGCACTTTCCATTACGTTGCTGCCTTTAAAAACTCAAAAAGCAAAATATGCCGAATATCTAAGTACAACAGTGCTGGAATCCGGCATATTTGTCCTTTCAGTGTTCTCATATTCTCAACCACAGTAAGTTTTGATCATAGAGTGAGTCTGTCTTTATACAATATCAGAAAGGAGACGAACTTTCGTAATAAAACAATCAGTTTACAAGGCGGTTAGTCCAGTTGTTGAACTCTCATTTATTCCTGTTCAGTTCCATTTTCTGTCAATGCATTTTATGTGGAAGCACTCCGTCGGTTACGACGACGAGGGTTCCGGTTGATCCGATCAACGGAACAGCCTGCTCGTGAAATTAACGTGTAAGTGGCTGAGCACTCCACAGACACGTGTACCCTTAACGTAGTTCTCGGGGATATTCAGCGTGACACAGAGAGTGACAAGGCCGGCCCCTTTGAAATGCAGGTACAACAGAAACAGGAAGAAAGAGTGAGAGAAAGTTGTGGTGAAAGAATACAGCAGGGATCACCACCATCCCTGCCGGAGCCTCGTGGAGCTTTAGGTGTTTTCACTCAATAAACACTCACAACTCCCGGTCTGGAAATCGAAACTGCGATCCTATGACCGCGAGTCCGCTGTCCTAACCACTGGGCCATTGCGCCTCCACAATGCATTTTATACATTTCAATATACGTGCAACAAAACAAATTCCCGCCGTCAAACATCTACCATACTCTGAACTTCTTGCTTCCCTGAGCATGGATACATTTGAAGCGCAGAAGTCTGGCAACTGACTTGGCAGACTCCCACAAGATTATCAACCATCTTTCCATCAACAACCTTGGGCACCTTTTTGAATTCCATATGACAAACACTCGCAGATATGTTTATAAAATAAAAGAAATAACAACACAGCACTCATGACTTTCGGAAACATTTTTTCACGCTCAGAATTTCTGAAACATGGAATAAACTACCCGCATCAGATGTTAGCTGTCGAGGGACTACATCCTTCAAATCTTCCATGCTTCCTGAAATCCGCCAACAGTACACCTGATGGCCTTTTTTTTTTTTAGTTGTAGTGCACCTGAACACTGAATACAAAAAATTCTTTCATTATATCATATTTGCGACATGAATATTTGGCAGTCCTGAAGCATAAAAATTGAAACTAGATTACTGTGTCCGATGCAAAAACAAGTAAACAACACGAACGTGATTCGCTAAGATACTGTTGATGTCATCAAAATATTGACCAGGCAGATTTCTATATCTTCTGAAGGACGTTCATATAAGGAATAGAGGGAAGTCATTCATCGCCACTAGAACTTTATTAACCAATAGTCACCTTCTTTTTCCTTACTTTCGTGTTATTTATGCATATGATACTGAAGGCACGAAAATATCACATTTTACGAATAATAATGAATAAATGAATTTCTGTTGCCTATAAAATCTCGAAGATAACTTGAATTTCTATGTGGTTTCACAATGATATTTGCTCCTGTACGTTGCTTTTCCAATTCACTCGTTTGAATAATCGGTAACATGATACTCTGAGTTTTAGCTTCTAATAAAATATTTACATTTACCTTAATTTACTTTGTATATCGAACACTTTTATGTTTTTTCATTCACCAATATAAGCGTGTGTTTATGGGTATGCATTTATTTTTGTATATACATATACGAATATGTATGCGTCTGTGTGTGTGTTTGTGTGCATATAATATGTATGTATATATATATATATAATCTCGACCAACATGTGTCCCCGCTACCGAAACGGTAATTATTTCTACGCCAGCTATGTTGTTGTTGTTGTTTTTGTCTCATTTGGTCTAAAGTCGTATGACAACCACCGTTATATATATTTTGTTTATTCATTACTGTTTTCAATTTCGTTTTCGTCTCTTGTATTCACATCCGTCTTGTGCGTTCACATTCCTGTCTTCTACCAAGAAATCTAATGCTTACAGCTTAGTTTTTTTTTTTTTTTTTTTTTCTTGGGGCTGGCCGAGTTGGAGCAAATATCAGAATTGAACAGCCGAAATTTGCTATGATGATTCGGTGTCTGACTGAAGATTGAAGGCTTCGAATGATTTGTCTGTGTTCCGTGTTCGTCCCTTCCTGTATTTCACGTTCATTATATATAAAAACATTCATTCTTATATATATATATATATTATATATATATATATATATATATATATATATATCGCAACTACGTTGTAGTGTTTTGAGGTTTTTTGCTGCCATCCCATGGTAGTGGTGGATCAAACAGGAGTTTTCTATAATTTCTCTTCTCTTCGATACATTTATTAATTTGCTGGTATATAATGTATAAACAATATCAAAACCAGCAGACAATAACAGTTCACCGCTGAACAGGAGAATATAAAAGCAGACAGAAAACATATACGTATATTAGTGATTACTTTATTGATAATGATATCTTGATTGACCATTGCGGGCTTGCTTTTGAACAGACTGAATATTATTTCAGTTTGAAATAATACCTAATCATAATATCGTTGAATAATAAACACCTTATATCGCATCTCTCTCTCGTTTGCAGGTTCTATTATTTTTCTCTTTTTTTTTTCTCCTTAGCGACTGACGTCTTTATTATTTTCATTCTATTATTTCTTTTTACATTTGCCCTCGCACAAAGCCTATAACACGCCCTCTCAAATGTTAACTGTTTCTCACACTTCTACAGAATTTAGACTCGCAGTCTAAGTTAGCCAGACAATATATAATTAACAAAAGTTTTGGTTTCAATAAAAAATAAAAATAGCGTGCATATATATATATATATTATATATATATATATATACATATACACATATGTATACATGTATACACACACACACACATATATATATATGTATATATATGTATATAAATATATATATATATATATATATATAGAGAGAGAGAGAGAGAGAGAGAGAGAGAGAGAGAGAGAGATACATATATATATATGTATATAAGTAAATGAAAGAATGGAGTCGAACAACGATTTTAACAAAATTCCTTTACTCTCGACATATGTTTCGAAGACTGCATATTCTTAATTCCGAAGGAATAAAGGGTGCTACCCGGGTATCGGTTAACCGAATTATCCATACTAGGATAATTCATTCACCTACTTATATATGTATATAAATATATATATATATATATATATATATATATAATTATATATGTATATATGTATATGTATATATATAATAAAAATCACACATTGTGTACTGGACATCAGCAACGAGTGCAAAATACATAAACGAGAGAAAAGTACAGGACAAAATATCAAAAGAAGGTAACACCTTATCAGCGGTCATCTGTTTATTACTCCTATTTCGTGCTTTTAACGACAATATACAATATAAGGAAACTTCATAAGACAGCAGCATCAATAAATTTTTTAAAATATAAAATTCATGGTGAGTTAGTGCTTCGAACGAACAAACAACGAAAGTGTGGATATGCAGAGTAAACAATCGATGAAGACAAACATTAAGGGCCGTTAGGCCAAGATGAATTAAAATGGGTAACGCCTTGGAGAAAAGTTTTCAGGGAAATTGAATAATTAGAAGAGAGAGAAGAAAATAGCAGAAAAGAAAATGCCGGGAACCGAGAAAATGACAATCCAGTGCCCGTCTAGTCCAGAAAATACAGGAGCAAGAGAAATGGCCTGTAGTGACGTTTGGGTAACAGGGGCAGAGGGGAAGAGGGACAAGAGAGAGGATGAGGGGAAGAAACAAAAGGAGTGAAGAGAAGGGAGAAGGAACGACGGATAGATAGATAGATAGATAGATAGATAGATAGATAGATAGATAGATAGATAGATAGATATAGATAGATAGATAGATAGATAGATAGATAGATAGATAGATAGACTAGTTAAGTACACCATATGCCGGAATCGGCACTGGTATTGCTAAGGCATTGTGGGTTACTGTCAAGTAAAAGAGTTCCAACTGCTTATTTGTCATTTTTCTAAGTTTGGCATAATATTCTCAGGTCACTGTCGTGTGTGTGTATGTGTGAATGTGTGTGTTCGCAAGTATATGAAAATATGTTTGTACATGTGCCTTTGTGTTCGTCTCCCATACCGCTGGGCAACCGGTGATAGTTTGTATCCATAGCGTTACAGTTCGGCAAAAGAGGTCGAGAGATTAAGCACCAAGCTTTAAAAGTATATGTACTGGGGTCGACTCGTTCAGCTAAAACTCTTGAAGGCGGTGCTCCAGCATGACTGCAATCCAGTGATTGAAACAAGTAAAACATAAAAGTTGTCTCTGTACGTATGTGTGTATGTGATCATCCTTGATTCATTTTATTTTATCAGGTCATTAAGAATGAAATTTCTAATTTTGAACAGAAAGCTTTTTTTACTTTATCTCAACAAAAGGCAATGTACCCAAGTTATCAAAACAATTTTGCCATTTTATCGGTAACTTGTTTATGACACGGCGAAGAACTCTGGAGAGCAAGAGGTGATGAAATCATGAAAGACTGTTCGTGCATCTTCTTCAGATTTGAAAATTTATCCTTGCAAAAAGATGTCTAATGCCTGGAAAAGGTGACAGTCAGTTGGTGCAAAGGTCTGGTAAATATGGTGGAAGACAGAGTACTTCCAAGTTCAGTTCCTGTAACTAGAGTAGCGTTCTTTTGTGCAAGATGTGATCGAGCATTGTCTTACAGGAGAATTGACCTGTCTCTGTTGACCAATCTCGCTTGTTTAATTGCAAGTTCTTTCATCATTTTATCCAATTGGTTGATGTGTACATCCGCTGTAATCAACTTACCAGGTCTCATGAAGTTGTAGTGGATGACACCCGCGCTGGACCACCAAACAAACGCTATTAGCTTTTTTCTGGTGAATATTCTTTTTGGATTATATTTTGGCACTTTCTCTCCCTATTCAACCACCATGCAGAACGCTTGCTATTGCTGAAAAGAATCCATTTTTCATCACACATAAGAATATGATGCAAAAATGGTTTGCTTTTATGTTGTGACAGCAAAGAATAGCAAAGTTTCAAGATGATATGTTATTTGATACTCGTTCAGTTCGTGTGGTACCTACTTGTCCAGCTTCTTTACTTTGCCGATTTGTTTCAGATGTTACAATACAATTGGAATTGAAGCATCAAATATTGCTGCTAATTCACGCGTAGTTTGAGAGGTATCCGCTTCCACTTCAGTCTCTAGCTAATCCTTACCCACCTTGGACTCAGTTCTACCACGGGGTTGATTTTCAAGAGGAAAGTCATCAGACTAGAATTTCTCAAACCATCGATGTACAGTGCACTCATTCACCACATCTTCACCAAACATCTCATTGATGTTTCGAGCCGACTGGGTTGCATTGGTTCCACGACGGAATTCATTCATAAAACAAAACGAATTGTTGATCGATCCATGGGTTCAAAAAAATTATTTACAAGAGAAAACTCTCAATATAATCAGACACCATGAATTGCATTTCCGAAAGTGATGATATAACCCTTCCATATTGTCAGGATAAAACATTAGAGTTAACAACGGTCAAACTTGATTCATAAGAAAATCGGACACTTCATTCTTAATTACCTGATAGTTTAATTGAATTTATTCCATTTATCACAACTTTAAGTCTATTCAAAGCTTTTCTGTCCCTGCCCGTTTCCCCACTCTTTTCTTCTTCAACCTCTTCCCCTTTTATCTCATCTATTCTTCTTTTTATTATTATTTTAATGCATTGCACCATGATGCCGTTCATAAATTCACGGTAAAATACATACAAACCACGGAGCCCCTCTTGATTCCTAGCTGCCTTCAACTCAAACTCTGTCCCTGACTTAATCTCTTCCTCTCACTCACTTCACTCGCTTGTTTCTCCTTTCGCCACTTGCCTTCTGTTCCTCCTATCAACACATCATTTAAATGCCACTGTGACCCCTTGTTTTCCACTAATGTCTTCTTAAATTCCTTTTATCTTCACTGAAACCTACCACTTTCTCACAGCATTCCAATACTTTTACTTTCGGCATTATGAAATTCATTCTATAACTCTAACACAGGATATTATTTAACCATTTTGTCGTCGTATTACTCGAATACGGTGAATCTTGCCTATCACAACATAGAAACATTTCTCATGGCACCAGCAGACAAAATGGAAAAGGCGTTGCTCTGGATAATAGCAAAGAAGACGCGCTGGAACAGCCTTGCTTATTCGCGGGGTTAGGGAATATCTTCAGGCGTTCACTGCTCTCTACCAGACGGGCAATAGTGTCACTTGGAAGTTCTTCGACAACAATATATGGAAGCACTCCGTCGGTTACGACGACGAGGGTTCCGGTTGATCCGATCAATGGAACAGCCTGCTCGTGAAATTAACGTGCAAGTGGCTGAGCACTCCACAGACACGTGTACCCTTAACGTGGTTCTCGGGGATATTCAGCGTGACACAGAGAGTGACAAGGCCGGCCCTTTGAAATACAGGTACAACAGAAACAGGAAGTAAGAGTGAGAGAAAGTTGTGGTGAAAGAGTACAGCAGGGATCACCACCATCCCCTGCCGGAGCCTCGTGGAGATTTTAGGTGTTTTCGCTCAATAAACACTCACAACGCCCAGTCTGGGAATCGAAACCGCGATCCTACGACCGCGAGTCCGCTGCCCTAACCACTGGGCCATTGCGCCTCCACAATAACAATATATAGAAATCTAGTGGTGAGTAAGCGCAATACGTTTTCAGGGAAACTCTAGGCGTCGACGAAGAGAAACTAACTGGTCTATTTCGAAGGACTATCGGGCTCAGTACTACCATGGATAACTTTCAGAAGTCCCTGGCCTGACAGTGCTACCAAGGCGTACTGCCAGACCGAGATTAACCCTACAGTTACGAAAACACTGTCAAGTGGAACTGTCCGAGTTGTGTGCCGAGCTACGAAATCCTTCTGCATGCACTTGTACAGTGTCTCAGCATTGTTCGACATCACTTGTGGAGTGATGTCGAAAAGCTGTTAACACGTGTAGGAAGAATCCGACTCTAGATCGAATCCATCATGAAGATCGCCCCACTACCCACCTGTAACAAGACAGGGCAGGTGGTGTCCCTCTGTCTGGTGGCTATGGCCAAAGCGGTTGTATGGTGAATGCAGCTAAAAGTATTGAGGAAAGACATCTTCCTCTTCGGTCAAGCTCTCGTCTACTCTTTTAAGTACCACTTGGAAAGGTAAATGAGGGCACACACGCACGTTCTATGCCCGAGCATTAGTAACCTGTGGATTTATGTCAAACCCATGTCATGTGTGGGACGGATCCGGCTATCAACTGAATCCGTCGTGAAGATCGCCGTGTCGCTTTCTTTTAACCGGGAATAACAGCCGGTTTTTATATGCCTGAGGGCCATGGCGAAAAAGGTTGTGAGTTGGACGAGACTGAAGACTAACACTTTCCTCTTTGGCCAATCGCAATTCATTTTTTCAAGTTCCACTTGATAAGGAAATTAAGGATGGGGAGGGAGATGTTGCCTTACAACCATTTTGTTGGAAGGTGGTTAAGAATGGCAGGCATGTTGTGAGAGAATGGGCTTGCCTTGAGCATACGCCTGTAAAGAACTAAGATAAAGAACTAAGAAAAGGTACCTGCTCCAGAAGTCAGGATACCCGTGGTTTTATGGAGTCTTTCCATGAGCAGCCCTCGACATCTCCTCTTTATTGAGTAATACTCATTGTTAAAA
>NC_043004.1:99077920-99100420 GCF_006345805.1 Octopus sinensis | reverse complement strand
TAGTTCTTTTTTCTTTTTTAAGGTGGGGGATAAAAGAATGCGATTTGGCATCACTTATGGTTGCCATTTTGTTTACAATTTTTCCATTCTCCATTAGGACTTATAAGAGCTGAGATATTTTATTCTTCATCAAGTATTTTTATATGATGTATATGTTTCCAAAACTAGTATCCTTTACATTAGTTGATATTATTGTTGTTGTTTAGTCCTGTTTAACCCTTTCGTTACCAACCCGGCTGAAACCGGTTCTGGCTCTGAGTACAAATGTCTTGTTTTCATAAGTTTTGAATTAAAATCTTCCACCAAACGATAGTCACAATTTATGTTCCTAACACTAGTTGAATGATAACTAAGTTATTTTACCAAATTCTTTGTTATATTTAGAGTAATTGAAAGAAACACAGAACATCTCAAAATAAATACAGTAATGAAAGGGTTAAGGAGACCTGTGATCACAGACAATCCATTCATGACCTTTTCTTCTTTTCAGTTAAGTGATTCTAAAACAATACTGTTCAGCACATCCTTCGATTTTTAAAGACAATAGGATGCAGCTTTTAGCAAATTGAACCACATTGTTGAGGATCTCCCATTTGCTTACCTCTATCTCATTTCTTTACTGCCCACAGGGGGAACTAAACATAGAGGGGACAAACAAGGACAGACAAAGAGATTAAGTTGATCACATTGACTCCAGTATGCAAATAGTACTTAATTTATCGACCCCAATAGGATGAAAGGCAAAGTAGACCTCTGTGGAATTTGAACTCAGAACGTATCGGCAGATGAAATACCACTAAGCATTTCGCCCAGCATGCTAACGTTTCTACCAGCTCACCACCTTACTTTTTCAGTTCACGCGTATAGCCATGCTCTTCATCAACGGACAAGCCAAGTGATCCCCCATCCAGCTATCCTCTATCTTGATTTACTTCTTGGCTTACCTCTGTCTTGATTTACTCAATTAGCACCAAACCCAAAGCATATGAATGAATGGTGTTATGTAATGCTTATAAGATTTCTAAACATCCACTTAGACTAACCAAAATCATTTTTTAAATTAATGTTGTTCTTATCACTTTACAATCATGTTTCTATGCTTTCCGAGTTGGCTGCCATTTCTAGAGTATGAGTCCTACCACTGTGACTGACTTTTTAAGTTGTACTTGAAAAATCTACGATCATGAGATGAAACTTCATGACTACTTCCCATGTCTTACTTAATCTTTTTTTTTTTTCAGTCCTTACCCAAGTTTTCTCTCTTGCAAACTCCATTTGATTCTGAATATTAACTCAGAATTGTTAAAATTTAAACAATTCTGATTTTCTAATCCATTTATTATATTTTAGTCAAGAGAAATGTGTTTTAACCATGAATTTTGCAGATCCTCCTTGACTGCTGACTCTGATGCAGATAATGTTTATTTGGTAGAGAAGATGCAGGCTCAGGATCTTCACTGATACCAAAATTAGACTGTCAGGGTTCTCCACTTTCAAATTTTTTGCATGTACTGACTCTTGAGTCATTATTGTGGAAGCATGAGATAACTAGGAGCAATTTAAACTAATTAAGATTAAGAAGTGTTCTGGCATACACAGAGAAAGGTGGACTTTTGACAATCAGTTATAGTAAATTTAGCAGCTCTACACAATTTCTATCCACTTCTCTTTATTTACAAGGCTCGGGTCAGCCTGAGTCTATAGTAAAGACAGTTGCTCAAGATGCCCAGCAGTGGGAACAAACCTCAGGTTGTGAGATTCTGTAAGACATTAAATAACATTTAGACTAACTATATTTGTCTACATAAAATGTATATATAACAGAATATAAACCACTGAAAGCAAAAAAAGCACAGATCACTTATTATATGCAGAAATACAGTGCACTAAATCAGTGCACTAAATCAAATGAAGCATATTAGTGATAGTCATTCTATTGACCTGGTTGTAATGAAATGCAAATTCTACCTTGGTGGGATTTAGACTTAGAAAGTATAAGGACATGACTGAATACTAATGTTCTACTATTCCTACCAACTCACCATCCTTTCACTTACATGTATTATATTACAAATATTACCATGGTGAGAGTTTTCACATTATTCTTGTCTTATATGATAACAACAAAATATCTAACTAGATCTGCACAGTATCTCGCAGTTTGACAATATGATTTAAATGGAAATAAATGGGCATGAAATACATAGACAATGTCATGTGGCTGACAATGTACCAATACCATCATCATTATCATCGTCCTCATCATCATCATTATCATCATAATCGACATCATCATCAGTATCGCCATCGCTGTCTTCATTTCCATAGAATCTAGCAAGATAGCAAACAATTATTTTCACCTCTAGCTAATGCCATTAGTGAATAAATGAAACTGTATATCCACCCAAAAGAAGCGATATTCCAGTGTAGAATCAATAACTTTCCATGAACTGTGTGATATGTGATATATGATAGGATACATATATATTCCGCTATTGACCTTTTTATCATTTCTAATCAGTTTTAACCATATTTGTGCTTCTCTTTTTGTGTGTCTGTTTTATATCAGGTTTTACTTTTCAATTTTCACCAGATTACGTTGTATAAGTAATAAATATATATTGCAACTTGGTCTGGTGAAAGACTTGCATTGAATACTTCTACTGACTTCTGAAAAAGTTCTGTTGACAGCTTGGAAATACTGCAATTCTGGGGATTCTCTTGTGGGGTGTGTAGAATTACATTGACTATAATAAGTTTGGTATGAGCTTTTAATGTCAATGGTTTAGGTCAGCTTTTCTCGCCTTGGGGTAAATTGTAACTGGATTTTCTCGAAGCTAGTCACAAATATCAATAAAATTTTGCATGCAAAGGGATGATTTTTATATGCTTTTACAAAAACCACAGCTTGCTATGTTTATAATCATCAGTTGATAAACAGAATAGTTGGAGATTTTCATCACTTTACCAAGATTTCGGTGTGTTTGTGGCTTATACACTCAACTCTTAGTTGCTAGGACCGACTTCCAGCTTTCTGGGGAAAAGAATTGCATATAGAACTGCATCAATTTCTACTTTGAGGTGAAGAGAATATATACATACATTCACTTATGTGTGTTTGTGTATGTGTATACCTAAGCAATATGCATGTATATATATATATATATATATATAAATATACACATATATATATACATATACACACATATATATATATATATATATAGGCGTAGGAGTGGCTCTGTGGT
Organism: Octopus sinensis; assembly: GCF_006345805.1. NCBI lineage: Eukaryota > Metazoa > Mollusca > Cephalopoda > Octopoda > Octopodidae > Octopus > Octopus sinensis. The sequence goes on along the minus strand of NC_043004.1, from coordinate 99,097,172 downwards.
AAGCAACTTGCTTATGAACCACATGGTTCAAGGTTCAGTCCCACTGCATGGCACCTTGGACAAGTGTCTTCTACTTTAGCCTCGGGCTGACCAAAGCCTTGTGAGTGGATTTGGTAGACAGAAACTGAAAGAAGCCTGTCGTAGATATGTATATATATATATATATATATGTATGTGTGTATATGTTTGTGTCTGTGTTTATCCCCCTAAATTCGCTTACCAACCGATGCTGGTGTGTTTACGTCCCCGTAGCTTAGCGGTCCGGCAAAAGAGACAGATAGAATAAGTACTAGACTTCCAAAGAATAAGTCCTGGGGTCGATTTGCTTGACTAAAGGTGGTGCTCCAGCATGGTCATAGTCAAATGACTGAAACAAGTAAAAAGAGAAAAAGGAGTCTTTTTTTTCCCCCACATTCAAAACATGGATATTTTTGAGGAATCCCTTTCCTGATTTTTTTCTACATCGTGTTTCAGGCTTATTATCCTTTGGTATCCTTCTGCTTCGGACTGTAAGGTTAGATCTTGGTTCACTTGTTCCAATTTAGAAAGAATTCTTGCCCGAATTCTGTATCTTGCTGTAAGGCCATGTATGAATATAAGACACGTGAACATCTCAGATATAAGTTCTTTGAGTTTAAAATTTGCACACATACTAGTAACTGTTCCTGCTTATATGATAAAATCATCATTCTCTTTTTTTGTAATATTCTAATACTCCATTCGAGTGTTAAATAGAGAAGTTTTATCATCGAACATGTTAGACAGTAACTCTATTTCGTTTTTGGATTTGGCTTGCAAGATTCTTTATATGAGTTCGTGTGTTGAAGCATATTCTGTTGTGTCTGGGGAGAGTCATTTTCTTTTTGTGCCTTATTATTTAACACACTCACCGGTAAAATTTCCACTTATTTCCGGTGAGTGTGTTAAATAATAAGGCACAAAAAGAAAATGACTCTCCCCAGACACAACAGAGTAATTCTATTGTTTCTTCAAAAGAAAGTTGATTGGGTTCTTTGGGCAATACAAAATTACAGTAATGTTCATGCTCTAACGTAGCTAATTTTCACAATAATAAACTCACTTTTTGTTCGTCCGACCTTGATTTGCAACCTAACTTAAAAATCTCATCGTACCATCCATAGTACGATGCAAAAGTTATACCCTACTTTGGATTATAACTGAATTCTCTAATCGAGTTTGAAACGCCATCTGGCGAAAACGAACCTACCTCATTTTTGGATTTCTTTGAATATAGGTTAAATAATTGTTGTTGTTGTAATTGTTGCTGTAATGGTTGCTTCTGCAACTCCTGTTGCTGCACTTGCTGCTTTTGAAATGGTACTATGGAAGCTGATAGGTCTTCCATTATTTAACAAGTTGTAACACAAACAAATTGTTAAATAGCTTCAAAACCTTTGGCGCCAGATGTGACGTAATCTGTTACAATAAAAAAAGGAAGGTGCATGGCTCAGTGGTTAGAGCATCGAGCTTATGATTGTGAGGTTGTGAGCTCGAATCCCGGACCGGGCTGCATGTTGTGTTCTTGAGCAAGACACTTTATTTCACGTTGCTCCAGTTCACTCAGCTGTAGAAATGAGTTGCGACGTCACTGGTGCCAAGCTGTATCAGCCTCTTTGTTTTCCCTTGGATAACACTGGTGGCGTGGAGAGGGGAGGCTAGTATGCATGGGCGACTGCTGGTCTTCCATAAACCACCTTGCCCAGACTTGTGACTAGGAGGGTAACTTTCTTGGTGCAATCCCATGGTCAGTGCCGTGACCGAAGGGGGTCCCGACCAACCGACAATAAATAAGATAACCAAACAACAGTAAAAACAATGCAACAAACTAACAAATCTCTTTATGAACCAACAATCAATATTCCTTGTGAACTAACCACCTGACACCTTCTGACTTTACTGCGAACTAACACGAACTTCACTCGACTCTGAACTTCTGAGCCCTACTCAGACTGTTACTATTTATACTTTACTAGGACCAATTTGTCTCTCGCCAGGGGGCGTCATAACTCTCATCACAACAAAAATCAAAGCACAAGTTTACATATTCTCCCCACATGGTCTAGGGGACTTCATAGTTAGCCAAAAATGAAACAGTCTTATGTCAATATTGGAGAATTTGCAGAAGGCAGTTAGGGCTGGAAGCAGTCATAGTTGAGGTAGAGCTCCCATCTTACCTAAATAAAAAAAATTTTTACCCCTGTGTGGGTGTCTAGGCATGTTTGTATTTGTATTTGTATGTATCAAAAATTGTTAGATTTTAGTAAATTTCCTCTTTCTTTCCATCAATTGTATGTGTGTGTGTGCGTGTGTATGTCTGTGTGTGTGTGTGTTTGTGTGTGTATAGGTTATACTACTCTGCTAGTATAAAATGTTTTGTATTCTGTGTTTGGGCCCTTGTGGCCAATAAAGAAATGATTATTATTACTATTGTATTATTTATGCATTATTGTTATTAAAATATTGAATTTCATTTATATATATTTACTGTGTTACATACATGCCCACACTTACATATATACATACATGCATTCATAAATACCTACATACATATATACATACACACACACACACACACACACATACATATATACATACATACATACATACATGTATATATATATATATACACATATACATATATACATGTATGTATGTATGTATGTATGTATGTATGTATGTATGTATGTATAAACAACTAAATTTCTATTAAATCTGTTTTGCAAACAAGCATAATAGTTTTATGGTTTTCCTTTAGTTATTATTAATAAAAATAAAAATATATTTATAAAAATTGTGCATAACTTTACCAATAATGTCAGTAATAATAATAATAATAATAATAATAATAATAATAATAACAATAGCAATAATAATAATAATAATAATAATATAATAATAGCATTGATTGTTTCGCTATTGTTTTATTTTTACTTGCTATAATAATGATGATATTAATAATAATTTCTGCTTTTAGTAGGATACAGAAATGATAATGATGATGATGGTGATGATGATGGTGATGATGATGATGATTATTACAATGATTGTGTTATGGGGGTGGTTGTAGTGATGGTGTACTTAATGATGATAATGATGATTCATAATGTTGTTGTTGTTGGTGGTGGTGGTGGTGGCGGTGGTGGTGGTGGTGGTGGCGGTGGTGGTGGTGGTGGTGGCGGTGGTGGTGGTGGTAGGGGAATGTAGATAATGATGATGACGATGACAACACTGATGATGATGATGATAATTTCTTTCTAGTTATTTCTTTATTTGTTTATAGTAACTTAATGATTCTTAACAGGACTGAGAAGGAAAAAAACTAAAAAAAAAAAAAACACTCACAATTTTCCATGAAAAACAATTTTTTTTTTATTTAATAAGTGATAAAAAAAAACAAAAAAAAACAGAATGACGTCAATAAAATAAAATAAAAACACTAAGCAATCCAATAAAATTCTACTATCAGCAACAATAATAATAATGGTTTATTTTATTGGCCACTAGGGCCCAAGATTGTAAGGACAGTGCAAAAGTAAAATAGAAAACAACAAACAAGGAGCAGTGGTGGCGAGGTGGGGGAGGATCATATCAGCAATCACAATACATAGACATTAATACATAAAAATTAATAAATAACAATAATATAAAACAATGAAATAGCAACAGAGGGTCCTTAAAATTAGATACAAGCACATAGGATGTTCTGGGGGTACCCTATGCACATAACCCGTTAATACTCTGACATACCAAAGGTATTGTTTTTTTCAGATTTCACTGCATACCTTCAGCTGTGTAGGCTTGCTAATTAGGCATACCAATTTCTTCATTCTCACCCAACTTCTATAAACTGTTGCTAGAAGTGTTGCTAGGCGCAGGAGTGGCTGTGTGGTAAGTAGCTTGCTTACCAACCACATGGTTCCGGGTTCAGTCCCACTGCGTGGGATCTTGGGTAAGTGTCTTCTACTATAGCCCCGGGCCGACCAATGCCTTGTGAGTGGATTTGGTAGACGGAAACTGAAAGAAGCCTGTCGTATATATGTATATATGTGTGTGCGTGTATGTTTGTGTGTCTGTGTTCGTCCCCCCAACATCGCTTGACAACCGATGCTGGTGTGTTTACGTCCCCGTCACTTAGTGGTTCGGCAAAAGAGACCGATAGAATAAGTACTGGGCTTACAAAGAATAAGTCCCGGGACCGAATTGCTCGACTAAAGGCGGTGCTCCAGAATGGCCACAGTCAAATGACTGAAACAAGTAAAAGAGAAAAGAGAGTATACCTTCAGCTGTGTAGGTTTGCTCATTAGGCATACCAATTTCTTCATTCTCACCCAACTTCTATAAACTGTTGCTAGAAATCAGCAGCACCATTTCTAAACCAATCATCGTCTTTTAGCATGATGAAGATCTTGAAGACGTTGATGAGGTTTGGTCTATCCCATGCAAAAATATATTGTTCATACCCTAAATATACAGCAGGGGATGCTCGGTGTTAATCATCATCATCATCATCATTGTTTAACATCTGTTTTCCATTTTGGCATGCGTTTGACAGTTTGACAGGGATTGGCTAGCCAGGGAGCTGTCCAGACTCCAACTGTCTGCTGTGGCATGGTTTCCATGGCTGAGTGCTGAGTGCATTTTATGTGCCACCGGCATGAGTGCATTCATGCAGCACCTTCACAAGTGCATTTTAAGTGACACTGGCACCTGTGAAGGACTAGCATGTATATATGGATGATAATGATTTTACATAGTTTGATGTGTCTTATCAACTACTACAAATCACCACTCTGAAGATCTGAAGATCCTTTCTCACCATTTCATGCCACCTCTTCCTGGGTCTACCCCTTCCACATTTTCCCTCTACAATTAGAGCTTGACATTTCTTCATGCAGCTGTCGTCATCCATACGCATCACTTGACCAAACCAGCACAGTCTTCTCTCTTGCACACAACATCTGATGCCTCTTACACCCAATTTTCTTCTGAAATCATTTACATCCTGTAACGTGCAATAAAAAAAAATCAGAGCAGTGAAAAAAAACAATACAATAAATAACCTTGCGGTTATGAAATGTCTTCTTAGATAAGTATAGCTGTATGCTTAAGAAGTTTAGTTTGAAGCCCGGTGATTTTGGGTTCAGTCACAATACATGGAACCTTGCCTAGTAGTGCTATTTACTTTTTTTATATATATACTTGGAAGTCCTGGTTTTTTTCTTATATATTTGTGTGAATGTATTTTTATCATACTATAATAATAAGCATCTACTATAATAAGAATTGTTTCTGTTTTTAGCCTCCATATTCGAGTTACCTCTATTTCCATATCTTTTGTTTCTGTTTTTAGGCTTCACATTCGAGTTACCTCTATTTCCAGATCTTTTATTATTATTGTTGTTGTTGTTGATGTTGTTGTTGTCATCGTCATCGTCGTTGTTGTTCTTGTTGTTGTTATTATTATTATTATTATTTGTGTCTGTGAGTGGGGAGGGGCAGGTATATATGTGTACATGCACATGATTGTGTGCTTGCATTTGTTTCTCAACACTCAACAATTATTTTTGATTTGTTTACGTCCTTGTAGCTTAACTTTGCAGCGAAGGGAGACAAAGGGAACAAGTGCCAGCTTCACATGTATGAAATGGCACTGATTCGATTGAATGAATCTTTCAAAGTGTTGCCCAAGTTGGATACAATTCAGAATCTTGAATCTAGCACAAGAATAAAAGAAGCAAAAGTATTTAAAAATCTGGGCAGGATGGGAAACATTTTTTTCTTCACTACCCTCTTTATTTTAATCATTTATATTATTAATATTCTTCCCCAAGTTTACATTGTCAATATTCCCAAGCATCTCATTCGTATTCTTGGAATAAATAAATATATTGTGTTTTCCAGTCCTTCACCAATGTTTTTCAACAATTACTGTTTACAGTTATTTTTTTCTTTCTCCTTTCTGGTTTTTTTTTTTTTTGTTTTCTAACCACAACTGAATTGCAAATTTTTAACCATTGTATTCAGTGACAGAAATCTGTTTAAAATAAAATCCAGCTAAAAAATCATTACTATTTTTAAATTAAAATTGTAGTTTTCTTTCATTATTTTATAAAACAGATTCATGTTTATAAAATTTAATTTTTTTAATCTTTATTGAATGGTTTCTTAGTTTTTCTAGTTTTACTCCATACCATTTATTTTTCTATGAATTATATAAACCATTTTCTCATTACAATCATGCCAGCACTTGTGCCTCACAGATTATTTATTCTTTGTGATTGTATGAAAGGCTGCAAAGATCCAAAATGTTTGAAATGGTGAGCTTAATCTACAATCACATGGCATCTTTGGAAAAACTTCAAAATTATAAGTTTATAAATTTCTACTCAATGATATAAAATATCATTCCATATAGGCACAGGGGTGACTATGGTACATAGCTTGCTAACCAGCCACATGGTTCCAGGTTCAGTCCTACTGCATGGCACCTTGGGCAAGTGTCTTCTACTAAAGCCTCGGGCCAACCAAAGCCTTGTGAGTGGATTTGGTAGATTGAAACTGAAAGAAGCGCATCGTATATATGTATATGTATGTGTGTGTGTGAATATGTTTGTGGGTGTGTGTCCCCCAACATCGCTTGACATCGATGATGGTGTGTTTACGTCCCTGTAACTTAGTGGTTCAGCATAAGAGACCGATAGAATAAGTACTAGGCTTACAAAGAATGGGGTCGATTTGCTTTTTTTTGTGAACTGAGAGGCTGGTTTATTAGAGACCCCCTCCACAACGTCCATTCACTTTTTCTTTTGTTTTGGGCCAGGAGGAGGTAGTGAGGTTATAGAGCCTTGCTTTGGTTGAGAGTAAATAATATGAATTTTGTTCTATTGTAAAAAAGGTGGTGCTCCAGCATGGCCAGAGTCAAAATGACTGAAATGAATAAAAGAATAAAAGAAAAGAATACTAATGAAAGCCTTGCAAGTGGATTTGGAAAAAGAAACAAAAAGAAGCTAGTCATATGTTTATATATATATAAACGTGCAGGTGGCACGTAAAAAGCACCCACTACACTCACGGAGTGGTTGGCATTAGGAAGGGCATCCAACTGTAGAAACACTGCCAGATCTGAGTAGCCTGGTGCAGCCTCCTGGCTTCCCAGACCCCAGTTGAACCGTCCAACCCATGCTAGCATGGAAAACGGACGTTAAACGATGATGATGATGATATATATCTCGCTCTTTGTACATGTTTCAGTCATTTGACTGTAGCCATGCTGGAGTACTGCTTTGAAGGGTTTTTAGTTGAGCAAAGAAACCCCAGGACTTATTCCTTGTGAGCCTAGATTTATTATATCAATATCTTTTGCTGAACTGCTAGATTACAGGAACTGAAATACACCAACACTGTTTGTCAATCAGTGATGGGTGGGGGACAAACACAAAGATAAAGACAAACACTCCTGTATATATATATATATATATATATATCATCATCAGATTTGATTTTCTGACTTTACTTGTGCTTCAGAAAACCTGATTTATGTTATAAGATGCTCAGGCTGCCACAGAACTACATAGGGTCCATGGGATTATCGCTCAGACGTAGATGCACTCTGCACTGACAGCAGATTGCATTCCAAGAATACAGACTGATACCCTTTAGTGAACATATTAAGAAATATGCAAAGCAACTTCTACCACAATTTGTAATCTTTCCATTTTATCAATGTGCCATTGGAACACCAACACAAGTTAGATTAAATAAGGAAACCTACTTCATTGAAAAATATATGGTATTTTCGCGCCCGACATCACAAAATGCGTCTGAATAAACATTGCCAACAGCAAATAGAGACTCGGACATTGCTTAGAAAATATTTTTCATTTTTAAACTCGTATATAGTACGCACGCGAGATTTTGACCTTTAAATTTTGGCGAAAAAATGCAGATTATATTTGAAGATTTACAGTACATCTATATTATAGTGATTAGAAATAAGAAAACAAATGAAACTTGAAATCACGAATTTTCACCCATTCATTGATGCCCAATATTTTTAAAAGTTTGCGACAGTTTGTAAGATCATCTTATTTCTGGTCACCTACACTTTTCACATCTCTTTTGCGTCTTTTGATTTTTCTTTAGCTTAATTATATCGTAAAATATCTTCTTTATTATATATACAAAGTAGTGAGTGGTGATGCCTCATCTAAATCATTTAGATTATTTTAAAGTAAATTATGCAAAGCATACTTTATCATCTATAAGTTTGGCAAGCAAATTAAGTTTATTGTTTAGGTTAAGTGCTAAGATATTCCATGCATGGAACATTAAAAAAAGCTAGCAAAACCATATATGCATAGTGATAAATGATGATATTAGGTAACAGCTAATATTATATTCCTTTTGTCAGGAATCTTATGAGACAACATAGGACGTATTTGCTTTTAGTCTTGTTTTTCTCAGAAAAGCATAAACTTCACTGCACCTACTTGAAGTGGTGATGAAAGAAACACAAAGGAAATGTATCAGATTATGTTTTACTTTTTAGTCAGAGAAGGAATGGCAGCACATGTAACCTATTTCTTTATTACCCACAAGGGGCTAAACACAGAGGGGACAAACAAGGACAGACAAACGGATTAAGTCGAATATATCGACCCCAGTGCATAACTGGTACTTAATTTATCGACTCCGAAAGGATGAAAGACAAAGTCGACCTCGGCGGAATTTGAACTTGGAACGTAATGGCAGACGAAATACGGCTACGCATTTCGCCCCGCATGCTAACGTTTCTGCCAGCTCGCCGCCTTGTTACATGGCAGCACATGTAACCGTTTAGTTTCCAAGATCTCTGTGACTAACAAGAGGAAGGGAGAATGCTGCAATAGAATTAACTTTACTGACAGTACCTAAAGACCAGACAATGGCGTTAAACTGGACAATAGATAACACTAGCCATCAAAGAACCCAGAATGCAAAGATTCACAATAGATTCCATAATAAATCTCTTACAATACTCTAACAATTCTGCAAATCTATTACATTGGACTGTTTCTGTATTGAGCCTGAAGGGATGAAAAGTAAAGTTGATTTTGTTGGGATTTTAACTCAGAATGCAAAGAGCCAGCACAAATACTGCAAGGCATTTGGTCCTCTGCTTGTATACTTAGTTGGTAATGGAAATCGATTTATTTTGAAATTGAACACTTCAGAGCTGAACCTGATAATAAAATACATTTACATTATTGGAACAAGTGAATTTGGATTGAATTATTACAGTGTGTTCTCATATGAGAGTGTGAGTGTCTGAGAGGAGCCAAACCTATGTTTGTTTTTAAGTATCAATGAAGAAACATCTTGAAATTTCTACTGTTTTTTCATATGAGTACATTGACAAAAACACTGCAACCATTGATTTACAAATGTATGGTTCTTCCTATTTTATCACTATGACAACTGTCTTTACTCTTCTGAACCAACTAGCTGTATATGCTCACAACCTATTCCACATAAATCCAAAAATGTTCATCCCATTACATTTACTGCATTTTATCTCCAAGATTCTTGGGGAAATGTTTCACAGCCCTTTCTATACAAAATTATTACTAGCTGAAAACCATTTCTGTTTGTGCTTTTTTTTTTGTCTCTGTTGTTGTCTTCCTGGAATTCATAGTAAACCTGAACTGCATCAGCTTCAACACTTATAGTTTAGTTTAAGTATAACAGTCAGAACGTTTACTGTTATATGGTTCACCTCACTCATCACCCTCAGATTAAATTTGTTGAATATATATTTCTTTACAACCCACAAGGGGCTAAACACAGAGAAGACAAACAAACGGATTAAGTCGATTATATCGACCCCAGTGCGTAACTGGTACTTATTTAATCGACCCCGAAAGGATGAAAGGTAAAGTCGACCTCAGCAGAATTTGAACTCACAACGTAGCGGCAGACGAAATACGGCTACGCATTTCGCCCGGCGTGCTAATGTCTCTGCCAGCTCGCCGCCTTAATTTGTTGAATATAGAAACCTTTTCATTTGCAAGTTCGTTTCTATTCATGTGATTTGAAACTACAAGCCATCATCTTGTACAGGTGTATTTCAGCTTGAGAGTAACAGTGAAAGTGAAACTTTTAGGAGTAAACTTCCCAGGATATCACACTTAAAACTAGATCCACAGAATCTAAGTCACTCCAGAATCCTCAACAGTATTCTATTGTCTATCTATATACAATTCATTGAGTGCCATCAAATATATATCAATTAAGATCAGTATAAGGACATGTTTATTGTCTTTCAAGGAATCTTTCTTCACCAAGGTCATATAGATCTACCTATAGCTAATACTGAAACAATAAAGTCCTCACCAATGACAGCAGTGAATCCTAGACAATCTCTTCTCTCAAAATAGAAAACGATTTTAAATGGCTGTATCTGTAATAAGCTCCATTACAAAAGCAATGTTAACAAAGGTTGCTACAAATGCAAAAAAAACATGGCTAGTGCTATCAAAAGGCATAAAATATTACAACCAAATATAAAATGAAAGAATCCAATATTCAATATAGATCTTTTATCCTTAAAGGCAAATGTCAAGAAAATATAATACTTTCCATGGTGATGTTTCCACCAACAAGATATCAACAAATTACATAGGACTTATGGATCACTTCTTCAAAAGTTGCCAACACTGGCACAACAGGTTGTTTCATTATTGTAACCTGGTAAACATCACAGAAATGTCAATGTGGAACTGAAATTGGAATGTAAAAGGTGAGACCACCAACAACAAATCTATGAACAGTTCAAAGTGCTACAATTTCTGTCTTACAGAGAAACACTATATTATCCGCTACTCTATAGCAACCTTAACTAATAACCAAAACACTAAACTAAATTTTACTTTCTGACACATACACAAATGTTTCCTTGCTAATTTCAAGAAATACGCCTTCATAATTGATGACACTCTAAACTGCTTCCTTAGTCTATTCTGCTCTTTTCCATCGAGCTGAAGTGCTTTATGAGGAGAAGAACTGAGTGACCAGAACCACAACCCAGCTTGTAATCATTGTAGCCTTCACATACATTGACATATATTAAACACTGCACATTATCAACATATATTTGTATATTTTGAGAAATTTATCATTAATAAAAGATGTAAAATTTACATTTTTATTGAAATATGCAACTGGTTTCAATATGAAGGTGGAAAATGATTTGAATTAAATTTAATTAATCTTTTATGATAGTAGTATCCAAAACACATTTTACACTTGTTTTTTCATACAAAATTAATAAGACAGTGGTTGTTGGCCTCCTTCTGATGGCTGTGGGGTCAAGGTAGTTGTATCAGTTTTAGCAGTGGCAGCTGCCCGTTGTTCCTTACTGGCAATGTTGATATCAAGAAGAAATTTGCAATGGTAGAAAAATCATATGGTAGATTTCAGTAGTTGTTGTAGCAACAGAAATGACTGTAGCAGAAGCGATTCTATTGACCTTCCAAGTAGAAGCAGCAATAGCAGCTTAAGCAGTAGAATTTATGAAAATAATAGATGTAGTAGAAGTAGAAGTAGTGGCCATAGCAGTAGTAGTAGTAGCAGCAGTAGTAACATCAGCAGCAGTGGTTATAGGAACAGCAGAGACAGCGGCAACAATAGCTTTCGTACCAGTAGCCTTTTTTGCTGATAGTGGTTAAGAAGTATTTCATTATGAATGCTGTTTCTTTGCTGAAGCATTGCTGCTGTGATGTACCATTGGCAAATTGCTATAAGGGGAAAACTGCAAAATTTGGTAGTTTCTTACTGGCACATGTATCTATATGTTCACTGAGTTCTAACTGTCTATCCCCTGGTATTTGAACTTGTGGTCTATGCTGTCATGTGTTGTCTTAAGGTTATCACAGTTTTCCCGATGTAGTTCTCTCTATATTCTGACCATGTTAAGTACCATTTGGGTTAACAAATATACAGGTAATGATATCTTTGTATATTGATTACCTGACCCCATTTGAAACATATACCACAACTAGATATTCTACATATTTTGCTTTTGGTTCCATTGATTTTGCTTGAAATTTGGCCTTCGTTCACATTTCATTGATTAATTTGGGCTAACTTTGTTTTTCATAGGCGCAGGAGTGGCTGTGTGGTAAGTAGCTTGCTAACCAACCACATGGTTCCGGGTTCAGTCCCACTGCGTGGCATCTTGGGCAAGTGTCTTCTGCTATAGCCCCGGGCCGACCAATGCCTTGTGAGTGGATTTGGTAGACGGAAACTGAAAGAATCCCGTCGTATATATGTATATATATGTTTGCATGTGTGTGTATATGTTTGTGTGTCTGTGTTTGTCCCCCTAGCATTGCTTGACAACTGATGCTGGTGTGTTTACATCCCCGTCACCTAGCGGTTCGGCAAAAAGAGGCCGATAGAATAAGTACTAGGCTTACAAAGAATAAGTCCCGGGGTCGATTTGCTCGACTAAAGGCGGTACTCCAGCATGGCCGCAGTCAAATGACTGAAACAAGTAAAAGAGTAAAGAGTAAAGAGTAAAGAGTATGTGCTTGAAGAATTTGGTTCAACCTGGTGTCTATTTTCGCCATTAGTATGTTTTGAAATATAATGTTGCAGATCTCATTAATTTCACAATAATGGGTACAAATATATAAGGTAAAACTTCCAATATGTTTCTTGTGTTAGTGCCTCAACAATAATTTTCTGGGTTTGGTATGTTCCATTACCACATAAGGTTGTTAGCTGGTTTTCTACCAAGGAAGGTATCCTTAACCTCTTGAAGTCATGTATGTTTTAAACAGATAAAATTTTGTAATAGGCATACAGACATACATATAATAGTAATAATAATGATATATATGTAGATATGTATGTGTGTATGCATATATGTGTGTGTATATATATATATATATATATCATCATCATCATCATCATCATCGTTTAACGTCCATTCTCCATGCTAGCGTGGGTTGGACGGTTCGACCGGGGATCTGGGAAGCCAGAAGGCTGCACCAGGCTCCGGATGCCCTTCCTAACGCCAACCACTCCGTGAGTGTAGTGGGTGCTTTTTACGTGCCACCTGCACTGGTGCCAGGCGAGGCTGGCATCGGCCATGGTCGGATTGGTGCATTTTACGTGCCACCTGCACGAAAGCCAGTCGAGGCGCCACTGGCTTCGGCCACGATTTGGATGGTGCTTTTTACGTGCCACCGACACGGAAGCCAGTCGAGGCGGCACTGGCATCGGCCACGATTCGGATATATATATATATATATATATATATATATGAGTGTGTGTATGAATATATGGATACAGGATGTCACCAACTGTGCAAACAGCACGAAATATGTAGACAAAACGAGTTAAATACGTAAACGAGAAGAAAAATGGAAAACACGACAAGTGAACACAGAGAAACGAGCCTTCATCAGTTGTAGGCTGTCCATTTACTCCTCATTTCGAGCATTCAACGACAATATGAGTCTTCAAAAACAGTTTCTCCCATAAATTCTAAAATAAAATTTAGGATTTATGGAGGGTCAAAGTTGGAAACAAAAACAGGACAGTGGAGAGACACACTCACCAGTAAAACTTCCCCCCATTTCCCCTTTATTCTTCCAAAATTCCTACTGCATCCTGCAACCCTTTCAATAGTTTGGAGAGTCAAAACTATTGAAAAGGTTACAAGACGGAACAAAGATTTTAGAAAAATAAAAAAGAAATAAACGGAAACTCCACCGGTGAGCATGTTAAACACAAGGCACCAAAAGAGAATGACTCTCCCCAGACACAACAGTATATGCTTCAACAGACAAACTCACATAAAGAATTTTGCAAACCAAATCCAAAAACGAAATATATTGGGTTGTCCAGAAAAGTTCGTGCCAATTTTTAAAGGAAAGAAAAAGGTCAATAAATACTTGCCATTACATTTTTAATCAACCAAATATGAACCATTTTGTTGCACAATGCGTCTCCATCTTTCCTTTAACTTGAAAATACCCTCTTCCCAGAATTGAGGTGGTTTCATGGCGAACAATTCATCAAGGTATCTTTTTACGTCATCCAAATAATTGAAATTTTTTACCATTAAGACTATTCTGCAGAGACCTGAATAAATAGAAATCCGAAGGAGCAATATCTGGTGAATATGGAGGGTGGGGTAACACATCCCAGCCAAGCAGCAGCAATTTTTGTCTGGTTCCCAAAGCATCAAGTGCCAAAAATGAACTTTCTTATCTTCCCTTTTAAAGGGTTACAGAATTAACACAGGTTATAGGAACATAAATCTTCTTCCACGGAAAGACAGCTTAAACTGTGCTCTAAATAGAGGTGTAGTCAAATCTATTTTATGGACTCAGCCATGTTTTAAAATAAGTCGAAAGGTAAGCTAATATAAATCGGCACAAACTTTCCGGACAACCCAATATATATATATATATATATATATATATATATATATATATATATATATATATACACAAGAGGAGGGGCTGAAAAGTTCTTGCTTTGGGTGAAAGGAAATATGGTGGATCAGTTACTTAAGATTTTATTCAACATATTCCATTATCAGACTTGCATGCTTATTGCAGTGGCCCTTCAATTTTTCTAATCCCTGTAAAGAACTCAGAAGGTTGGGACCGCAACCACACTTTTCTTGATACCCAGTACCTCTTGTGTATATTTTTTCTTTTATTCTTTTACTTGTTTCAGTCATTTGTCTGTGGCCATGCTTTTAGTCGAACAAATCAACCCCAGGACTTATTCTTTGTAAGCCTAGTGCTCATTCCATCAGTCTTCCTTGCCGAACTGCTAATGTATGGAAAACAAACACACCAACATCAGTGGTTAATCAATGGTGACAGACAAATAGACAATGTAATTATTCTTTTTCATTCCAGGAGCCATTATATTAAACATTTGCAAAGAGTAACCATGCCTTGCACAAAAAATTCAGCAGAACTGTCAGATTTTCAAAGAGGTCGTATTGTTGGGCAATCTGAGGCTGGTCTTTGCCAGCAAAAAATTTCCGAAAATCTTCAAATTCCTGTAAATAGAATTATAGTGCAATTCAAATTCTCGTCCTGGCTGACCTGGGCCCTTGGAAAGGAAGCTTCGCTGTTTGAAAAGAATTGTGAAAAACGAACCCCGTTCAAAGGCTTCTGATATCACAAAACAGCTAGAAGTTAGTCCAAGAATGTGTGTTACATATCTGCATTAGCATATTATGGAAGAGCCACTAGAAGAAAAGAAAGAAATGAGGAGATGCCAGAAAAATCCAGTTCATTTTAGGATAGAGCGATTTTCTCAGATGAACCCAGATTTGCATTATTTTCAGAAAGTAGATGTGTTGGGTCTTCCCAATCAAGAATTTGATTTGAAACAACTCCAACCAACTGTGAAACATGGTGGTATCTCTGTATTGGTATGGGGAGCTGTCACCAGCAGTGGTCGTTCTGAGCTAATTGAATGCGTTGGAACCATAAACTCTGGAAAATACATCAACCTAAGCAACTTCTGATGTATTCACATAATAACATAACGAAAATGAGTTTTTATTCATAGAAGATGGGGCTCTATGCCATACAGCGAAAAGGAATCAACAATGGTTGACTGAAAATGGGATGAAAAAACTTACTTGGCCAAGCCAATCAGGAGTATATGAGATAGAGTGATACGAAAAATTCAACAGAAACCTGAAGGTGAATACTTTTGATTATTGCATAAAAAGTGGGCAAAAGTTCCATAAAGCTCATCAGTTCAATGCCAAAAGGATACATGTCCGAGGGATTTGCCAAAGCAGGGCCAATCCTGCCCCTCTGGCTAATCTGACATGTCATGTAATGTTATGGTTTGCCCTCCCCCTCTGGCTAATCAGATTAGCCAGAGGGGCAGGGAAAACCATAACATTCCATAACATATCAGATTAGCCAGAGGGGCAGGGCCAACCATAACATTACATGACATGTCAGATTAGCCAGAGGGGCAGGGCAAACCATAGCATTACATGACATGTCAGATTAGCCAGAGGGGCAGGGCCAACCATAACATTACATGACCTGTCAGATTAGCCAGAGGGGCAGGGCAAACCATAACATTACATGACATGTCAGATTAGCCAGAGGGGCAGGGCCAACCATAACATTACATGACATGTCAGATTATCCAGAGGGGCAGGGCAAACCATAACATTACATGACTAGTTCTTATACTGCTTCTATCTCGAAAAGCAGTTTTCTAACAGACTAGTCATCTTTAAATATGTAAGAAATTGTTTTATACAGTGCTGAGGTGCACGGCAACTAAGAAAAAAAAAGATGGTATCAGAGGTACTGTTGGCAGATTTCAGGAAGCATGGAAGATTTGAAGGATGTCTTGACAGCTAATGAATGATGTGGGTAGTTTATTCCATTCTTGAACTATCTGAGTGCGAGAAAATGTTTCTGAAAGTCATGAGTGCTGTGTTGTTTTTTGATTCTGTAAGCATGTCCATGTGTATTTGAAATATGGAATTCAAAAACGTGCCCAAGGCTTTTGTTGGAAAAATGGTGGATATATATCATATATCATTTTAGAAAGGTAATATTCATAATTCATTAATTTATTGCTAAGCAAAGTTTCTTGCTTCGTTGAATGTTGGGTCAGCAAAAATATCAAATAACTTCAAATATAATAAGAAACTCTCAGTAGAGTCATCACTTTAGAATCAGAGACTAACAATCTGTCATTAAGACTCACTTTGACTAACTAACATGTATTAAATATCAGAGAGAAGCAGTCACAAACGAGCTCTCAGTGACAAACAATTAGATCTTCAATGGATAACACCCATCTCTCATAGTTAACTGTGTGAGGTAAATATGATTTCCATGACAAATTTGCTTTTAATTCACTTCTATTTAATAAAAACAGAACTGGAATTGACCATCTGAGTTATTGTGCTTATATTTATTATTGGACTCTGTTCTTGAACTGAAGCAAAGTTGAGGCAATATCTGTAAGGGTTTTAAAGAATTTAAATCAAACCCACTAATAAGAGGTTGTGAAGAAGATTTCTTAGCTACAGCACCAATTCTGTATGTTTTATAACATGTGTACAGTAAAAAATATACACATGTACAGCTTATACAAAAATATATCATCACAAAAATACTTTTAAGTATGTGTTGATACATATTCATTGGCTCATAAAAATCATGACTGAAAGATATGTGCAGGTATTTAGGAATACACACAGAGAAGCCCACTCAGCACACAAATACAGATATGTAAGTAAATTATGGATGTATATATGTATATAGATACATACATATATATATGTATGTATGAATGTATATATACATATACACGCACACATATTATGTCAACAAATATATTTCTATGTGTATGTATGTATGTATATATATATATATATATATATGTATATAAGTATATGTATATACATATATATATATATATATATATATACATATGTATATATATGGATGTATGTGTACACATATTTGTAATCCTTAGATTATATGTATGGAAATACATACACACACTCATACACAGAGATATATTCTTCACTTTATAATTCTACATTTCTATAGAATAATATCTCCCTGTAATTGGTTTCTTTTGTTGTTGACGCCTATTCTGGATTTTTGCCAAAATAATCCCTCGAATTTCTTGAAGTTTCTTTCCTTATTTGTCAGTCCAATATGCTGCTGTGAACATTGATAAACTTCTGATGCAAGGAATATTGATAAAAATGGATGTATAGAATTTATCCAAGTAGATTAGAAAATGTTAAGTCTAAATGAGTTCTGAGAATACACTGGTACTGATTTTTAAAACTATTGTGAATAAGAAATATTGGTTTCACAGACCAAATATTTCATAGCTAAGGATTAATTATTCTATTTCATATTCTATATCTATTGCTTTATATCGATATCTGTCGATCTATCCATCTATATGAAGATATATTTGTGTATAAATGTATAAGTCTGCTTCTGCGTGTGTGCATATTTCTGTAAGTTTGTGTGTGTTGGTGTGTGTATGTTTTTACATGTGTGTATATGTATATATATATATATATATATATATATATATATATATATATATGGTGTGTGTGTGTGTGTGTGTGTGAGAGAGAGTGATATTATATATTATACAGTATAAACAATGTATATACTTACAGAAATACACACAGAATCACAGACACACACAATTAAATCCAGCAATTCCTCCATCCATCCATCCATCCAGGCATACATAGATAAATACATACATGCATACATACACACACACATATATATTAACATATATGTACACACATATATGTATATATATATATGTATATATATATATGTATGTATATATATATACATAATATATATGTATAATATATATATATATATATATATATATATATATAAAGATAATCCAAACAAGAATGCACAAAAAAACACAACAACGCGAGGCGTGGAACAATATAGTATTATTGGACGCTCAGGAAAGAAGGAAAGAAGGAGGGTTTAACGTTTCGAGTGGAGCTCTTCGTCGGAAACTTAGGAGAAGGAAGATCAGAGAGAAGGGAAGACAGAGGAAAAAAAAATCGCAACGGTACACACGAGGTCATATATATATATATATCATCATCTCATCATCATCATCATCATCATCATCGTTTAACGTCCGCTTCCATGCTAGCATGGGTTGGACGGTTCAACTGGGTCTGGGAAGCCCGAAGGCTGCACCAGGCCAGTCAGATCTGGAAGTGTTTCTACAGCTGGATGCCCTTCCTAATGCCAACCACTCATATATATATATATATGCGTATATATATATGTACATACATATGTGCATGTATATATATACAGCATGGCTCTACAGTTAAGCAGATTTTCTTTCAAACCATGTGGTTGTGGGTTAAGTTCCATTGCATGGTACCTTGAGCAAGTGTCATCTACTATAGACTCATGGCATTAAAAAACTTGTGAGTAAAGTTTATTGATTGGAACTGAAAGGCGTATATTTGTATGTGTTCATGCATGCGTTTGTGTGTGTGTGTGTTTATGTGTGCATACATGTATAAGTATGTATGTGTTTATGATAAATTCTATCATATCCTGTCTAGCATGAAAATATATCTGACTTTAGGATATACTACCTTACTTGGAAACAACTGAGGGTTAATATTAGGAAGAAGGGTATCTGGCCACTG
>NC_043004.1:99030420-99072920 GCF_006345805.1 Octopus sinensis | reverse complement strand
ACATGGTTCCGGGTTCAGTCCCACAGCGTGGCACCTTGGGCAAGTGTCTTCTACTATAGCCTCGGGCCGACCAAAGCCTTGTGAGTGGATTTGGTAGACGGAAACTGAAAGAAGCCTGTCATATATATGTTTATATATGTATGTTAGTGTATGTTTGTGTGTCCATGTTTGTCCCCCTAGCATTGCTTGACAACCGATGCTGGTGTGTTTATGTCCCCGTCACTTAGCGGTTCGGCAAAAGGGACCGATAG
Source organism: Octopus sinensis (assembly GCF_006345805.1). Classification (NCBI taxonomy): domain Eukaryota; kingdom Metazoa; phylum Mollusca; class Cephalopoda; order Octopoda; family Octopodidae; genus Octopus; species Octopus sinensis. The sequence continues at coordinate 99,072,669 of NC_043004.1, read as the reverse complement.
AATAAGTACTGAGCTTACAAAGAATTAGTCCCGGGGTCGAGTTGCTCAATCAAAGGCGGTGCACCAGCATGGCCGCAGTCAAAATGACTGAAACAGTAAAAAGAGAAAAAGAGAGAATATATATATATATATTATACATATATATATATATATATATATATATATATAATATATATATATATGTATATATATATATATATATATATGTATATATATATATATGCATATATATATGCATTTATATACATACCTATAAATATATATATATATATATATATGTATATACATATATGTATATATGTATGTATGTATATATCTCTGTATATATACTTTCATGTATACATACCCATATATACATATGTACATACCATCACATTTATAAATGCATACATGTGTATATACATATACAATCACACGCACATACATATGTGTCTGTGTTTCTGTGTGTTTGTGTACATGTGCATATGTGTGTGTGTGTGTGTGTAAACATACACGTTCATACATTTGTTGTTAAATATTTCTATGGGAAGAAATCTTCAACTTGAAATAGAAATTGCCGAAGGTTATCGTTAGTTTGATCTCAGAACATGGTAAATGATTGCACCCTCTCCACCGCAACTATGACATCCACCCACATAATCCATTAACCTTTCTGTTTCTTTGCAACCATCAACCACCATCGACCACTCTCAACCACTAGCACCAATTCTAGACTGGTTTTAAAGATTTATTGCTTAACTGTGGCAGTGATGATGCAGAAATCAGGATTACATTGTTGTCATTGGTGGGTGGTGGTGGTGGTGATGGTGGTGGTTGTGATGGTGGTGATGGTGGTGGTGATGTCAGTGGTATTGGTAATGGTGTTGGTGTAAGCACTATTAGGTAAGATGGTCATGAGAATGAAGATATTGGAAATGGTGGTGTATTGATGGTAGTAGTGGTTGTAGTGGTGTTGATGGTGTGGTAGTGATGTTGGTGTTGATGGTGTAGTAGTGATGTTGGTGTTGTTATTGGTGGTATGGTGGTGATTGTGGTACTGGCAGTGGTAATGGTGGTAGTGGTGATGGTATTGGTGGTGCTTTTGGTGTTGATGTTTGTGGTGGTGGTTGTAGTGGTATGGTGGTTGTAGTAGGGAAGGTAGAGCTGTTGCTGATAGTGGTTTGGTGATGGTGGTAGTGGTAGTAGAAGTGGTAGTGGTGATTGTGGTGGTAACAGTAGAAGTTATGATGATTATGGTGGTATTGTAGGTGATGGTAGTAGCAATAGTTGTAGTAATAAGAACTGTGGTGGTGGTGGTGGTTATGGTGGTACTGTTGCTGATGCTAGTAGTGGTGGTAGTGCTATGTGATCTGGTTTAGTGTGATGGTAATACAGTCTGGATGTTCTGGTGCTGGCAGAGAATGGCAAGGGTAGAAGTTCTTTGGTGGTAGTCTTGACTGTACTGATGTTATGGTAGAGGTAATAGTGGTGTTGGAGTAGTGGTGGTAGTTCCAATAGCTTTGACGATCGTTAGTCAACAAGTTGCTGTGAATGTAGTATAACTGTGGTTATTTGCTACTAGAGGTGGTGGTGGTGGTGATGATGATGGTGGTAATGGCGGCGGCGGTGGTGGTGTTGGTGGCAGAGGTGGCAGTGGTGGCTGTAGTGGTGGTGGCTGTGGAAGAGGTGGCAGTGGTGGTGATGTTGGGGGGACAAACACAGATGGTGGTGGTGGTTGTGGTTGTGGCGGAAGGAATATGATTTAGTATAACAGAGATGGGACTGTGCCGAAGTGGTGGGCATTAAACATTGAAAGTTAAAAGTTTGTGAATGGGGGAGATGATTGCTTCTACTATTAATCGTAGGCACAGGAGTGGCTGCGTGGGGAGTAGCTTGCTTATCAACCACATGGTTCTGGGTTCAGTCCCACTGCGTGGTAAATTGGGCAAGTGTATTCTACTATAGCCTCGGGCCAACCAAAGCCTTGTGAGTGGATTTGGTAGACAGAAACTGAAAGAAGCCCGTCGTATATATATATATGTGTGTGTGTGTGTGTATGTGTGTATGTGTGTGTGTGTGTGTGTGTGTGTGTGTGTGTGTGTGTGTGTGTGTGTGCGTGTGTGTTTGTGTGTGTCTATGTTTGTTCCCCTAACATCGCTTGACAACCGATGCTGGTGTGTTTACGCCCCTGTAACTTGGCAGTTCAGCAAAAGAGACTGATAGAATAAGTACTAGGCTTAAAAGAATAAGTCCTGGGGTCGATTTGCTTGACTAAAGGTGGTGCTCCAGCATGACCACAGTCAAAATGACTGAAACAAGTAACGAGTAAATGAAATGAAGGTAGGTATGCTGGCAGTGTTAGTTAACAGGTGACAGTAAATACTAATTAGAGACATCCTTCTTCAGAAGGCCCATCCACATTTGAGAAAATGTACTCTAACACAATGGTGGAGATTAAGCAGTTGTAATATACACATATAGGTGTGTGTGTGTTGCCCTCCTTGATGAAAAGGATTAGCCTGCAAGAGCCCTCCGCAGTGTCAGGTGAAAAGTACATGTGCTGCTGCCATCTAAATGTGTCAGTGTCACGTAAAAGTACCCAGCTCACACTGTAAAGTGGTTGATGCTAAAAAGGACATCCAACCATAGAAACCAAGTCAAATGAGTCTAGAACCTGGTGCAGCTCTCCTGCTTGCCAGCTCTGGTCAAACCTTCCAATCCATGCCAGCCTGGACAATGGACATTAAAAGATGATGATGAAGATGATATATGATCTAGGTATGACTTCAAACTGCAAACTCTCTTTCACTTTCAAACAATGTCAGTGTGCAAAAATATCAATCATCTTTAATGATGACTAGATGGTCTTGGACACTTAGAATGATGAACATGCAACTCTTCCTTCCTCCATTTATCACACTGACCACCAATCACACCAATGGCCTCACTCTCTAACTCTTACTTCACACTCTCTCTCCATACCAACCAGTGTTTACTTGTCTTTCATCTTTCACAACTCGCATTTCATTCCTTAAATGCGTATAATACAGCATGTATGAGTAATCTAAAGACCATTCAGAGAGAAAGCTTTTATAATATTTCTCTTGTAAAAAGGCAGTGAGCTGGCAGAATCATTAGCACACTGGGCAAAATGCTAAGCAGTATTTTGCCCATCACTACATTCTGAGTTCAAATTCTGCCAAGGTCGACTGTGCCTTTCATCCTTTTGGGGGTTCAATAAATTAAGTACAAGCTGCATACTGGGGTCGATCTAATCGACTAGCCCCCTCGCCAAACAATTTTGGGCCTTGTGTCTCGAGTAGAAAAGAATATATCTCATGTAAAATTTTCTGAAAAAGCGGACCTAATTTGTGAGCTTCATAACTCAAAAATTCATTGACTATTTCGTTTTATTTATTCTATTTCAATTTTTCCTATAATAACAGCAGAGACTAATTGCAATGCAAAACATAAAAACGTAATGAAGAACAGCATGGATGCTATTAAGAAATTTTTTCAATAAACATAATATTGGGCATTTAAAAACTATATGATATATTAAATAACATCGCATTGTATATGATAATATTTAAACAAAATTCAATAACTTTTTATTTCAGATTTTACCTATAATAATGGTAGTTTTGAGACTAGTTCTTTAATTGATTTATGAGATATTTTTTTATTGTTTTCAGAACATCGTTTTAATATATTAATGAATAAAATAAGTTGTTTTACAAAACCATTTTAAATCCACAATTATTTTAGAATTAAATTAAAGCTCAGAGGGGTGTATTTTACTTATGAATATAGTTACTAACTCGTTAAATCAAATTTCTGATCATTATTAAATTTTGAATTGACTTTCTGTTTTTAAGTTAGTCATTCAAAATTTGAAAGTTGGGTAATGACTGGAAGAACATGATCACAAATACAAGTAGCTGAAATGGTACCCCTACAAAGGGTCCCTTGAGCAGCATATATATATATGTGTGTGTGTATGCGTGTATATATATATATATATGTAGCACATAAAAAGCACCATCCGACCGTGGCCGTTTGCCAGCCTTGTCTGGCACCTGTGCAGGTGGCACATAAAAAGCACCCACTACACTCACGGAGTGGTTGGTGTTAGGAAGGGCATCCAGCCGTAGAAACATTGCCAGATCAGACTGGACCTGGTGCAGCCTTCTGGTTTCCCAGACCCCAGTTGAACCGTCCAACCCATGCTAGCATGGAAAGCAGACGCTAAATGATGATGATGATGATGATATATATATATACTACTGCCCAGAGTTTCACATTTCCATTTGTCAATCTAAACTGTTATGACCATGAAACTCTGAGTAGAAGTATTTTGGGGGTATTTCTGTGATGTTTTTGCAGCTTTAATAATAATAAGGCATATTACTCTACCTCCAGTATCTGAGTACTATTTTTTTCTCACCTTGTTTCACATTTGTGTGCTTACTTTTGTAAAGCATGGCTGTGCGATAAGAAGCTTTCTTCCTAACTACATGGTTCTGGGTTCAGTCCCACTGAATAGCATCTTGTGCAAGTGTATTCCACTGTAGCCTCGTGCTGACCAAAACCTTGTGAGTAGGTTTGATAGAGAGAAACTGAAAGAAGCCTATTGTGTGTATGTCTTTCAAAATGTGACCTCATGTGTACCGTTGGCGATTTTTTTCCCTCTGTCTTCCCTTCTCTGGATCTTTCCTTCTCCTATGTTTCCGACGAAGAGCACTGCTCGAAACATTAAACCCTCCTTCTTCCCTTCTTTCCTGAGCATCCAATAATACTATATTTGTTCCGCGTCCTCGCATTGTAGTGTTTTTTTTTGTGTTTTCTTGTTTGGATTAACTATATATATATATATATATATATATGCATATATATTTATGTGTGTGTACCTTTGTGTCTGTGTTTATTCCCCCACCATCACTTGACAACCAATGTTAGTGTCCCTGTAAAGTAGTAGTTCGGCAAAAGAAACTAATAGAATAACTACTAGGCTTATGAAGAATAAGTCTTGAGGTTGATTTCTTTGACTAAAGGCAGTGCTCCAGCATGGTTGCCGTCAAATGACTGAAAAGAGTATATATATCAGGTCATTAAGAATGAAGTATCTGATTTTGAACTGAAAGTTTATTTTACTTCATCGCAACAAAAAGCAATACAGTTAATCAAAGTATACACCTAAAGTGTCAACGCAGTTTTGCCATTTTATCAATAGCTTATTTATGCCAGCAGCTAAGAATTCCGGAGAGCAAGAGGTGATGAAATCATGAAAGGTTGTTTTTGCCTCTTCTTGAGATTTGAAGTTTTTTCCTTGCAAAATGTTGTCTAATGCCTGCAAAATGTGATAGACAGTTGGTGCAAGGTCTGGTGAATATGGTGGATGACCGAGTACTTCTAAGTTCGGTTCTTGTAACTCAAGTAGCATTCTTTGTCAACGTGTGGTCAAACAGTGTCTTGCAAGAGAGTTGACCTGTCTCTATTGACCAATCTCAGTTGTTTAATTACAAGTTCTCTTATCATTTTATCCAATTGGTTGAAGTATACATCAGTTGTAATTAACTCACCAGGTCTCATCAAGCTGTAGTGGATAATACCAGCACTGGAGCACCAAACAAACACCATTAGCGTTTTTTGGTGAAAATTCTCTTTTGGATTGTATTTTGGCCCTTCATCTCAATCCGACCACCGTGTAGAATGCTTGCTATTGTTGAAAACAATCCATTTTTCATCACACATAACAATATGATGCAAAAATGGTTCGTTTTTGAGCTATGACAGCAAAGAACAGCATGTTTCAAGACAACTTGTCTTTTGATGCTCATTCATTTCATGTGGTACCCACTTGTCTGGCTTTTTTACCTTGCTGATTTGTTTCAGATGGTTCAATACACTCAGAATCAAAACTACCCAGACTGCAACCCCCTTGATTATTATGTGTGAGGCACAGTTGAGTGAAAGACCAACAACACTCCTTGTAACACCAATGATGAACCGAAGGCAAGGATTATGATAGCATTCACCAACTTAAACAAGGAGACCATCCAGAAGAGTTGCAGAAGAATCTGAAGTCGTCTGGAGGCTGCCGCTGAAGCCAATAATCCTTTTATTGAATAAATTTACTCTTTAGTATTTCAAGATATTTTTATGTAATTTTGGTAAATATATCTGTTCAAATGAGATATCAGTGTTTTTTCATTTTTGTGTAACTTAGATTATAGTTTATTCACCGCACCTTGTATGTGTGTGCGGGTGTGCATATATATATTTATTTATATACACACACACATATGTACACACACCACACACACACACACACACACACACACACAACACACAAATAAATATATATATATGTGATTGTGTATTTGTTTTGTCAACCCACTGCTTAACAGCCGGTATTAGTTTCTTTATGTCCTCATAACTTAGCAGTTCAACAAAAGGATCTTTAGAATAAGTTTCAAGCTTAAAATACATACTGGCTGTGTGGTAAGCAGCTTGCTCACGAACCACATGGTTCCAGGTTCAGTCCCACTGTGTGGCACCTTGGGCAGGTGTCTTCTACTATAGCTTCAGGCCGACCAAAGCCTTGTGAGTAGATTTGGTAGACAGGAACTGAAAGAAGCCCATCATATATATGTATATATATATATATGTGTATATGTGTGTGTGTTTGAGTGTCTGTGTTTGTCCTCCCCAACATCGCTTGACAACTGATGCTGGTGTGTTTACGTCCCCGTAACTTAGCACTTCGGCAAAAGAGACCTATAGAATAAGTACTAGGCTTACAAAGAATAAGTCCTGGGGTCGATTTGCTCGACTAAAAGGCGGTGCTCCAGCATAGCCACAGTCAAATGACTGAAACAAGTAAAAGAGTAAAAGAGAGTAAAAATATTCTGCACAATGAACTTAGTATAAGGAAGATTTCTTCTCAGTGGGTGCTACATCTTCTGACACCTGATCAAAAGCACACAAATCTGATAACATCATGGGATGATTTGACTTTGTCCAAGGCAGTTCTAGCTGGTTTCCTTGAACATTTTCTGATCCAGGATGAGTGTTGGCTTCATCACTTTGAGCCAGAGACAAAGTGACAATCCATTCTGTGGAAACATCCCACTTCACCTGATCTAAATGAAGCCAAGGTTTTTTCATCTGCACGGAAGATGATGGCCTCAGGGTAATATAATACAGTCCTTGATATACACTATGTTTGAAGAAATATGGAGAATTCTGGTTGGAACACTTGGACCAAGGTAGACTTGGTGTTAAACAACAATAGTAATTTCACCACCATCACCACTACCATCCCATAAGCCAACAAAGGAGTCACTAGATTATCGTTCAATTTGCTAGAAATATTAACCAAATCTGTCTCAATCATACTCTATACTGTCTAGAAAAGAAGGACCTATTAGATGATATATTTCAAGGTAAAACTATGTCAGAAAAAAAGATGTAATTGTCTCTCCTTGAACATCTTTGAGGACGGGTTAGCTCAGTTAGTGATGATTTGGTGCTAAAAGACAACAACCACATCAATCTGGGAGACCCAAGAAAGAGTCCAGGTGCAGTACCATTGTCTCATTTTAGACATATATATTTGGCCCTGAGTACAAGAAACAAATAGTTGATCAGTGTATATTATTTAGAACTTAGGATTAATACTTTTATACACAACAGCTTTTATTAATCAGAAATTGAGAGATATCAATTTGAAATTAAAATCATATTTAGGCATCGAGTGGAAGGATAGATCCTGGGACAATCGCCTGTGGGGAAGAAAGAGAAAATCCATATCTGGATATTAATAATTCTAACCTCAACAATAGATAGTAGTACGACACTTGTGATAAAATGATTATGATATTCATTGGTGAGAGAATGGATGTTGTAGAAAGAGAAATAGAGAGGTAGAGAGATAGGGAGAAAAGAGAGAGAGAAAGAAAGAAAGAGAGAGAGAGAGAGAGAAAGGAGACAATGACAGGAGATAAATGTTATATATCTATATACAAAGAGGAGCTGTGATCTCTGCCCATATATAGATATATATTAACACACACACACACACACACTCACACATGCATGCAGTCATATATGCACTCACAAATATATACATATAGCATATGCATATTCACACACACACACACACACACAACAAATATATTCACACATGCATACGTACATCCATACACACACATATGCACACGTAAAGTATAGGTAAATCATTGTTTTTAGTATGTTGTTTGCGGCAGTTTGCCAATTACGGTGTGCAAATGTGCAGAAAATGCATATGCTTCTTGTTAGCATATGCCTATATAATAGATAAACCGATAATTCATGGTATATTGGATAATATTAACAAACAATGTAACCGATATCCAAAATCTTTCTGACCAACACCCCAATCCTATTCCCTCACTCCCTACATCCCCCCACTCACACAATGGTGTAATTCTTGGGTATATTCTTGGATATATCAATCCATGCAGAAATGGGCTGTTGTGTGTTCTGCATGTGCGTTGTTACTGGCTTAGTTTTTGTTGTTTTATCCATAAGGAAGTATTTACAGATTTTAGAGTGTCGCAGCATGATTGTTCTGAGTTCTATAGACATTGTTGGTTGGCTTGTAGGTTGGCTTGTTGGTCGGTGGGATTATTTTCTTTCTTCATTTCTAAGTGGAAGATGTTTTCACTTCACTTACAACAACACACTACTAATGTCTTTGGGAAAGACGACAGCGTTGTCAGAAACTTCCATTTACTCTTTCACTTTCAAATATGCTTCAAATTCTTTATAACTACCTGGAGGAGACAACATCCTTTCAGCCTATTTTCCTTGATATTCACTGATACCACTATAATGAAATCACGTTTCCTGCTCCTCATATTTGCTATTGATTCTTAGTGTCAACAAGCAGAGTTTGCATAGTTTTGTTGGATTACTTTCAGGTCAGGGAACTTCAGAATTTCTCATGTGTCTTTGGGGAGCTTTGGCAGTTCAAGATAAACTTTACAGGTATAGCTGGCTACATTGAAGCCACTAGCAATCACACCTGACTGAAATACATGCAGGGTGTTGAAAATATATGAGGTATGCACAAATTGGCTCTGGTGAAGGTGGTTTCATGAGAAATGTAATTGAGCTCAATCATGCTAAGGGCAGTGCCATAAATTGGAAAGTGTGGAATAACATCATAGCCAGGGTCCATCATTCAGCAGCACTCACAGCAGGTGTATTGGTGAAGGGAACAACCTTCTCCTTCAATCGCCAGCTAGGGATTCAAGAGAAGAAAAGAGAGGCCACGCAAGTGATGAAGGAAGACATGGGACTTGGCTGTGTTCAGTCCTCACTCTCTCTCACCTAGGTCACTTGTTATTGATGTGCTTGTGTCAATGAATTTGTATGTATTTTCCTCCTTTCTTCTTGTATGTTGGTTGATTGTAAACAAATAGTATAACAACAGTGCCTTGCCTATAACAGCTGAGTACAGAAGTCCAAAATTAACTGTGCAAGTGTCTCGAATATAGTAACCAGACGCTTGGTTAGAGCTAGATTCAATGTTACAAAAAGAAATCGTTCCACATGTTTTAATTTGTACTTTGTTATTACAGAGTGGAATGTGCAATGGCCTCAGCAGACAAAATGGAAAAGGTGTTGCCATGGAGGATGGAAAGAGAGGTTTGCTGGAACTGCCACTCTGAAAATTCACAGTGGAAAATTCTCCAAAGGTAAAAAAGCAAGCTAGCAAGCATGGAAAAGTTGATGCCAAAGTGATGATGATGATGATGATGATGATGAAGATGATGAGGGTGATGGTGATGATGATGATGGTGATGGTGGTGGTGGTGGTGATGGTGGTGATGATGGTGGCATTGATGATGGCAATGATGACTATGAAAATGACGACGACGATGAGGAGGAGGAGGAGGAAGAAGAGGAGGGAGAATGAAAATATTGAGACAATCAGAAGTGCTTATCAACAAGTTCCAGTGTCAGCTTACTCGCTACAAAACTTATTGATGACTCTTTTATTTAAAAGGTCATGTCTGCCACATATGCACCTCTCTACTATTTGTACTCTCTTGCTAAAATTAGGAATCATCATCATCATCATCATCATCGTTTAACGTCCGTTCTCCATGCTAGCATGGGTTGGACGGTTCAACTGGGGTCTGGGAAGCCAGAAGGTTGCACCAGGCCAGTCAGATCTGGCAGTGTTTCTACAGCTGGATGCCCTTCCCAATGCCAACCACTCCGTAAGTGTAGTGGGTGCTTTTTATGTGCCACCGACACAGGTACCAGATGAGGCTGGTGAACAGCCATGCTCGGATGTTTTTTTTTTACATGCCAGTCTTAGCATCAGAATGATAGAAGAGAAATATCAGTAGGATAGTGGACAATATAGCTCAAACCCTACTAGAGTTGAATCACATGAATGATAAATGAAAGTACCAAACAAAAAAGAAATTTAGTGTTATGTGTCTGAAAGCTCATTATTCCAGAGCTTATTCTGGTTTCTGCTGCATTATTTGAGTGAGAGTACAAGAATTCCCCTGGATAAGATGTCAGTCCATCAAAACATTAATCTCCAGCTACTGGCAAATATGCACAGCTGAGCAAATTGCAACATCAAAGTGAAAAGCTTTTCTCCAAGAACACAATGTACCATTCAGTCTGCGAATTGATCCCTCAACCTTCAAATAATGATTTCATGACCTTAACCACGAGGCCGATTACCTTCGTATGCCAATCAAGTTTTGGTGTTGAAAGTGATTTTTTTTCTTTTATACCTAACTAAAAAATCTGCAGCCTTCTACCTATGTTAGAAATCAATATTATTTTTAGTACTGCTACATCAGTGAAGACTAGGTCTTTGGATTCGCTTGTGAAACATATTTGGCAATACCATCTATTAATATTCCTCCATCCAGGATTTAACTTATCTGCAGTAATAATTTGATAGAGAAAAACAGTTGAAGTTAATGTTATCACTGCTGCTGCTGCTGCTGTTGTAGTTGTTGTTGTTATTGTTGTTGTTGTGGTTGTTGGACTCCAAAGAAGGCATTGCAAGTGAAAGCTGTCAACCGTCTCCATGAACCAATATTCTGCTATTGATGTATTTAATAATTTCTGAAGGAGAATGGAAGATCATAGGCTAAGGTGGTCAGCATTGCAATATCTGGTAATTACATCAGACTATAAATAGAAGATAAATAAGGAATCAAGTTGGTGTTGTATGGTAGAACAGGAAGGAAGAAATGAAAGAAAGAAAGAAAGAAAGAAAGAAAGAAAGGAAGAAGGGAAAGAGAGAGAGAGAGGGGGGATGAAGAAAGAAGAAAGTTCTAAAAAAAAATGAGAAAAGAAAAGCTTAAGAAACACAAGAGAAGAAAATAGAAAAAAGTTAAAGAGGGAAAGAAACAAAAATAGAAGGAAGAAGAAAGAAAAAGAATAAGAAGAGAAAATAGAAGTAAAAAGAAAGGAGAAAGTAAGGGGGAAAGAAAAGGAAGGAGAAGCTGAAAAAGAGAAGAAATGAGAAAGAAATAGAAAATAAGTATAGAATATACAAACGTTGCAAGTAAAGAAATTTCTTTCTTTGCAGTATTGGTGGAGTAGGGGGGAGTGCTGAAAGGAATGAAAGCTGGATGATAGCAGTTAAGAGAGAAAAATAAAGGAGAGAGACAGTAAAAGAGAATGACTGTAAAAATACAAGAATAAAGGGAGTTATAAAGGAGAGAAAGTAGTAAAAAGGCAAACAGGATACGTTTAGGGGAAGGAGAAGGAAAAGAACCGAAGTCCAAGAAGTGTGGAATAATATATAAGGAGATTGTGGTTTAGATTTGTGGTGAAAATCACGTTTAAGCCAAGCCCCTTGAAGCTTCATATTAGGTTCTTCCACTAATGTTCCATGAAATGCCAATCTTAGATGTCTTTGCACCTTTAAGTCCAGGGACAGAGAAAATACCTGCGAATGGTATAGTACAATTGTACATAAGGATGTAGTTGTAGTAGAACTATTGTACAATTGCGCTACCCCTCCACACCATCTCCTTATATAGTTTGTGTTAACTATTCTTGATATTGTCTCTGATCATCTATGATCAGAGACTGATAGATTCTCTTCTTTGAAGTCATGAATTCCTGATTCTGCTCTGCTGAATAATGCCAAAAGTGCTCCTACAAAGAGAAGAGAGAGAGAGAGACAAAAATAGAGATAGAGGTGGAACAGAAAGAGAGAGAGAGAGAGAGGCAGACAGACAGAGAAACAGGAAGAGAGACAGTATGTGAATTCCAGCCAAAAGCCAAATTAACTAGCCTACTATGAACACCAACGACAATCAGAATGCCTAACATATATAAATGAGAGACATATTTTATTTAAAACCCTGAAGCCTATACCTACAAGCTAAGTCTTATCTCACGACAGTGGCAATGCAACAGTGTCAGTGAAGAGGTTGCAGGTATCAGGATGACAATTTTGACACAGAATAATAAATGATTAAGTAAAGTTAGATTTTGTGTTTATGAATGGCTAATATGTGGCTTCCACATAGTAATTGCATTAGTTTCATCTCGTGGTCTCAGATCAAACCACTTGCCATATCTCTAAACTATGTGTGTGTCTGCACGCAAGCATGTGTATATTTACACATACACACAGACACTCATATATATGTACATAGGTATATTAAAATCATCTATCTATCTATCTATCTATCTATCTATCTATCTATCTATCTATCTATCTATCTATCTATCTATATATGTATATATGTATATATATATATATATATATATATATATATATATATATATATATATAATTATGCAGATAATATATATAGGCGTAGGGGTGGCTGTGTGGTAAGTAGCTTGCTTACCAACCACATAGTTCCGGGTTCATTCCCACTGCATGGCACTTGGGCAAGTTCCTGTCTGCTGCATATAGCCTTCGGGCCGACCAAAGCCTTGTGAGTGGATTTGGTAGACAGAAAATAAAGAAGCCTGTCGTATATATGTATATATATATGTGTGTGTGTGTGTGTGTATATGTTTGTGTGTCTGTGTTTGTCCCCCCAACATCGCTTGACAATCAATGCTGGTGTGTTTATGTCCTCGTAATTTAGCAGTTTGGCAAAAGAGACTGATACAATAAGTACTAGGCTTACAAAGAATAAGTCCTAGAGTCAATTTGCTTGACTAAAGGTGGTGCTCCAGCATGGCTACAGTCAAATGACTGAAACAAGTAAAAGAGAGATACATATTGAAATATTATAAAGCCACACTGTGGGTGGACTATGTATGTAAACATAGTCTTCTGCTGAGAAGAAATACTCTGGTTCTTTCCTTGATCTATAGCATATGCCTGCTGTCATAACAATACCATAAATTAAGCTAGCACCTTAATGGATAACCTAATTTAAATATTTGTGCATTTGACATCTATTTTTTTGCACAACACAGAGTAAACCAGGGTAACTGAAATAAATTTAAATGTGTTTATACTATTTTTATGCTATTGATGTGCAGAGAAAAGAGAAGAGATTTTTTTTGATAGAACATTTTATGGTTATTGATTGCTACTCAGATAAGACATACCTATTTCTTTATTACCCACAAGGGGCTAAACATAGAGGGGACAAACAAGTACAGACATAGGTATTAAGTCAATTACATCGACCCCAGTGCCTAACTGGTACTTAATTTATCGACCCCGAAAGGATGAAAGGCAAAGTCGACCTTGGCGGAATTTGAACTCAGAACGTAAAGACAGACGAAATACCGCTAAGCATTTCGCCTGGCATGTTAACATTTCTGCCAGCTCACCACCTTATAGGCATACCTGCCTTCCTAACCAAAACTATAGCACCACTGCATGACTCAGTGATTAGAGTGTCGGGCTCACAATCACGAGGTAGTGGGCTCGATTTCCGGACCCAGTTATGTGCTGTGATCTTGAGCAAAACACTTTATTTCACAATGCTCCAGTTCACTCAGCCATAGAAATGAGCTGCAACATCACTGTATCGACCAAGCTGTATCAGCCTTTGCCTTTCCTTTGAATAACATCATCGGTGGGGAGAGGGGAGGCTGGTATGCATGAGAGACTGCTGGTCTTGTATAAACAACCTTGCCTGGACTTGTGCCTCAAAAGTGATTTTCTAGGTGCAATCCCAAGGTCGTTCATGACTGAAAGGAGTCTCTACCCTTTACAAACATGTTCATGTGTAAACGCATAAGTTAAGGGAAAGAAGAAGAATAGACAGTATTCTAAAAGCAGCATAAAATATTATGCATTACTCTCTTTTCTCTCTTTTACTTGTTTCAGTCATTCGACTGCGGCCATGCTGGAGCACCGCCTTTTAGTCGAGCAAATCGACCCCGGGACTTATTCTTTGTAAGCCCAGTACTTATTCTATCGGTCTCCTTTGCCGAACCGCTTAGTGACGGGGACATAAACACACCAGCATCGGTTGTCAAGCAATGTTGGGGGACAAACACAGACACACAAACATATACATATATATATATATACATGTATACGTCAGGCTTCTTTCAGTTTCCGTCTACCAAATCCACTCACAAGGCATTGGTCGGCCCGGGGCTATAGGAGAAGACACTTGCCCAAGATGCCACGCAGTGGGACTGAACCCGGAACCATGTGGTTGGTTAGCAAGCTACTTACCACACAGCCACTCCTGCAAGTACTGGAAGCTGAATCTTCATAAATCGTTATACCAAGTTTTTCAGTTTTACTTATTTGACAAGTATGAAAAATAAAATATTGGAAAGGTAATTTCGAGACAGTCACAAGACATAATCGAAATGAAAGTATCTTGTTAGCTGACGAATATGACCATTATATGAAATATATAAATGTAAACATGCTATTAAAGTAATATAAATTGCTAAAGGAAAGAGAGGAGGAAAGGTTGATCTAAGGGAAGGAGAGGGGGAAAAAGTGAGGATGAAGATAAGGAGGAAATAGTAAAAAAAAAAGGCAGTTGAAAATGTAAGAAAACAGAGCAGGTCGAGAGGAATGAAGAGAGAGAGAGAGAGAGAGAGAGAGAGAGAGAGAGAGAGTTCAGAAAAACAATAGAGAACAGAAAGAGTTGATTGAAAAGAAAACAGAAGTGAAGAAAGAAAAAGCTAAAGGAAGGAAGGAAGGAAAAAACAAGAGCAAGAAGAACAGCAGCAGCAACAGCAAAATTGACAACAACAACAAAAAACGAAAATATCAATGGCAAGATCAACAACAAATTAATTGAGTGCTTAAGGTTCTGGTGGTTATGTACTGCCATCGAAAGCACCAGTTTAAAATATACATAAAATTGTTAACAATTTTATTTGAAAATGCAGGTATGGCCATGTGGTAAGAAGTCTGGTTCCCAACCATATCGATCTGGGTTCAGTCATACTGTGGTGCTTTGGGTAAGATTCTTCTACTATAGCCTCAAACCGACCAAGGCCTCATGAGTGGATTTGGTAGATGGAAACTGAAAAAAGCCCACCCTGTATATATATAATTGTATGTGTGTGTGTGTGTGTGTGTGTGTGCGTGTGTGTCCACCAACAGTCGTTGACATTCGGTGTTGGTATTTACTCTTTTACTTGTTTCAGTCATTTGACTGCAGCCATGCTGGAGCACCGCCTTTAGTCAAGCAACTCGACCCCGGGACTTATTCTTTGTAAGCCCAGTACTTATTCTATCGGTCTCTTTTGCCGAACCGCTAAGTGACGGGGACATAAACACACCAGCATCGGTTGTCAAGCAATGCTAGGGGGACAAACACAGACACACAAACATACACACACACAAACATATATATACATATATATACCACGGGCTTCTTTCAGTTTCCATCTACCAAATCCACTCACAAGGCTTTGTTCGGCCTAAGGCTATAGTAGAAGACACTTGCCCAAGATGCCACGCAGTGGGACTGAACCCGGAACCATGTGGTTGGTTAGCAAGCTACTTACCACACAGCCACTCCTACGCTTGTATGTTTACATCGTGTAATTTACAGATTCGGTAAAAGAAACCAATAAAATAAATAGCATGCTTTAAAGAATTAATAGTTAAAGGGGTAAAATTCTTCAAGATGGTGCTCCAGCATGGCCATAGTCTAATGAGTGAAACAAGTAAAAAGTAGAAGATAAAATGGTAAAAGTGTATATTAAAAAAATATCCAATTAAAAGGTTTCATATATTATTTTTCACTGATCTGCTCCCTGTAGCGCAGGATTTTTTCTCATACATTTTTAGGGCCAATTTTATTCCATCGATATATAATTTGTCCTCTAAATATCATCTGTATTTTTCTTTAGATAGCTTCCTTGTGTCATATATTGCTTTATTGCCTGACGATCAGAAATGAGAACCTTGGTGTAAAGTTTTTAAAGCCTCCAATATATTTATGTATATGTGCATGGGTGTGCATGTGTACACACACACAGACACACACACACTAGTATCAAATAGTGAGAAAGAATGCTCGACACCACATAGGAGGATAAATATTCCTTATTTGTGGAGTAAAAAGGTAACCAGAGGTTTCATGCGGAAAAATATTGTCATCCAAATTTGAAGTTATTTCCAAGAAGTCCACTTGAATAATCGTGGACATCTCTTCCACAGTAAACCATTAGTTACCTTATTAATTTTCCACATAAAAAAAGTTTATGTGTAAGTATACATACTCTCACACACACACACATATATATATACTATATACACACGTATATATATATATATATATATAATATATATATATATATATATATATATATAATATATATATACATACATACATACATATATACATATATATAAATACACACACAAACACATATATATATATAAATACACGTATATATATACATATATATATATATACATACATACATACACACACACAAACACACACATATATATCTACCCGCGAACTCTAAAAGTTTTTTCATTCTATCTCTGTTTATTTCCTCATGTTCCTTTCTGCTGAAGAGTGTAGGTTCAAAAAGTAAAAGACTTTCCCACCTTCCCGAGCATCAAACTAATACACCTGCTTGTTGTTTATACAGTGAATGCTCTTGCAGTCGTTGGTTTTTGATCTGACAGTGTATGCGAGGATCCTGAAATATGATGTGTAGGTGTCATGAGTAACTACACTATAATGTTTATAAATCATAACTGATGTACATAACTGAACCATCGTGCATATCAAAAATTATGTGCATGATGCTTCCATTGGTAAATCTGTTTATTAGAAGAAAAACAAATCTTGGAGATGGAAAATGTCTAATACCCCAATTCTCCCGATTAATGTCTTCACTGGTCCTCTCAGGATCTGAAACATCTCATTGAAATATAACCTAAACATTCATACACCATTGTTACGTGGAATAATTGTACTCACAAGGTTTTTGTTATCGAAACGTATTCATAGTTGCTATCCCTGATATTTTAAACGAATTGAAGCCAAGATATTAAAGTAATTTTCCCTACGATCTGGATAAGTGTAAATACTGCGTGTAGCAACTGTTGAATACATTTGAGTTGAGTCTTGTACAATTTTCTTCGGTACCATTGGAATTTGGTTCAGTTATAGTTGTTCTTTATCTCATCATTATGGATAGGTGCATTTTTCCAAGCAGGCAGACTATGAGGTTCCTCTATTCGTAAATTGGTTCTTGGAGTGAGAACTGTCTGGATGTATCTGTTAGGTAGTGGTGCGAGATCTAAAAATCGATGTTATCCAGACAGAACTAGCTGATCTTAATGTTATTAGTGTTGTAGAGTTTATTGTATTACTTATGTGTAGATGAGAAATGGCGTCTTACCAAGGAGAAAAAGATTTTGATTAAGTTGGTGGTTACATTCACATGTATATATGAATTTATACACTCAGCCACACACACACACGTACACACATATGTATATACACATGCGCACACGCGTGTGTGTGAATGTATGCATGCATATATGTAGGTATGCTTCAATGGAAAATGATTTCATGGTTCTTCAGAAGATTTATCAGCTTTCGTAATGGAGTGTCATTCAAAAGCGAGAAGCAGAGAATACAATAGGGATATTTTATCATTACAGCTATTTTTCTACAGTGTTATTAATTCCATTGTTTGTTCTTGTTATTGCTGTTACAGTCATGGTTGCTATTGTTATTTTGCTGCTCACACGCTCACGTTTTTACACACACACACACACACACACACACCACACATCATATATGTCTGTACATATGTGTATATATGTGCGTATACCTATGTATACAAACATACATACATATGTTTGTGTCTAGTTATATTAATATAGATATACACACACATTATATTTGTCTCTCTCTCTCCATATATATATATATATATACACACACATATATATATATATATATTTATATATACATATATATTCATATACACATACGTATATAGATAATATGCCTATATATATATAGCACAAACACACATAGACGCAACACAATATATATATATATATATATAGAAACATTTATACATATGTATATATATATATATAATATATATATATAGAAGCATTTATATACATATGTTTGTGTATATATATATATATATATATATATATATATATATATATATATATATAATTATATATATATATATATATATATATATTATATATTATATATATATACACTACATATATATCTCATCAATGTATCAGTTATTTATGTGTGCGTACATATGTATATGTCTGTGCAGGTACGAAGCGAACTGAGATGAAGTGCGAAGGGTGAGGTGTGACTTGTTTATTATGTAACAAAAAATAAATATATCATATAGAAATAGACAAAAACAAAAAGAGAAATGCCGAAACGAAGCCCAAAGCCAGATGTAAAGATAGCTGGAATATATGATGGAAAATTATTAACCATTTTGTACATATAGTGTTTATTTTGTCATAATTCTATATTCTCGGGTGAATTTTTTTGCTTGTGGTATAGTTTTGGTGTATATTTGTGTTTCAGAAGAGATACGACATGAAAAACTCTGAAAGGAAAGAAAGATAAAAAATGAAACTATATATGTGTGTGCATATGTCTGTAGGTATGTCTAGGTTTTCTTGTACAATGAAATATTAAATAATGGTATAATAATAATAATAATAATAATAATAATAATAATAATAATAATAATAATAATAATAATAATAATAAGAGCAGCAACATTATCATCATCATCATCAGCCAAAGGCACAGGGGGAGGGGACTATTCGATTTCATCGAACCTCAGTACGCAACTGGTACTTAATTTATCAACCCCCAAAAAGAAGGATGAAAGACAAAGTCAACCTCGGTGGAAGGTGAGCTCAGAACGTAGCGACGGGCGAAATACCGCTAAGCATTTCGCCCAGCATGCTAACAATTCTTCCAGCTCGCCGCCTTATATTATAAAAAAAAAAATAAAAAATAATAATAATAATAATAATCCATCCAATAACATCCATCCATGAATTTATTTATTTATTAATTTTTAAATACATATTTTATCTGTGAATTTGCGCGTGTAATCTGGGAATGCATACAATGCTCTTCTCTGCTCAAGGTGTATGGAAAACACTCGGCGAGAAACGGAAGAAAATTTGAAGAAAGAAGGTAAAAACATAATAATAATAATAGTAGTAGTAGTAATAATGATAATAATAATAATAATGATAATATAATAATAATAATAATATAATAATAATGATAACAATAATAAATAATAATAATATAATAATAATAATAATAATAATATAATAATAATAATAATAATAATGATAATGAATAATAAATAAGAAGAAGAAGAGAAGAGAGAAGAAGAAGAAGAAGAAGAAGAAGAAAAGAAAAAGAAGAAGAAGAAGAAGAGAAGAAGAAGAAGAAGGAAAAGAAGAAGAAGAAGAAGAAGAAGAAGAAGAGAAGAAGAAGAAGAAGAAGAAGAATAGGAAGATAGTAGCAGCAAAAGTTGAGAGAGTATCAACAGCAAAGACATCAACAATGGTGATAGTGTTAACACCGGCGGAGCACAAAACAAGAACACTCTAACAGCAACAATGGCATGGCTTTCTTCACAAGAATAGTCTCCACAAGGGAACTATAATGTCTCTCCTTGCAAAATAAGTGCGAGAAATTATAAGATCTCGATTCAGTTACGAAAACTGATAGAAATGTATGCCCCTTCCTGAAACTCTTGCTGTAATTACTAGACAGACTCTACTGTATCATTTCATGAATTTAACAAACTTGTTGCTTGGAGGGCTACGAATTCATGAGCAGAAAGGGCCTTCTGTGTCGTATGATAGGATATAGAATATACATTGAATGCAAGGCAGTTCGGTGAAGCCGAACTTTTATTTCAGATTGAGGCCTTCACAATACAACATTCAGGGATCACTTGCCACAGTGAAGACGACAATTCCGAAGTCCTGCGATAACGTGATCACTGGTGGATATTGACATGTATAGTTTTGAAGGCGATGGAAATCCTATTGCAAGGAAAAGAAAGAAGTAGGAGGTCTGGTATGAGACAAGAGATCCTTCTCCGTGTAAATTTCGAGCTCCTAAAAAGGTTCACAGACCTTACATGGCTACGGAATAGGGTAAAACTACGCATAATTGTAGAGAGCAGATGACTAAGATGCCGTATCTGTGGGAAATTGTCCACCTCAGGGAGTCTGTCTCTACAAGCAAGACAATATATGGTAAAGAAGGGTTCCTCGCTGTTGTAGACACCACCATTGCGAAAACAACCAGCAACAACCAGTGTGACGTCGACAACAAGAACAACAACAGTATGCAACAACATAAACAGTAGTAATAGTAGGATCAAAAAGAAATGAACAAAACAAAACAATTCTAGCATCATCAACAATAGCAACAACACTTGCAACCACAATTAAATGCAAATGTAAGATAATGGACATTGTTATTGGGGTTATTTCACTCCAAATGAATGAACGTATTCCAAGAGTAACCACCTTGGGTTACTTTCAGCAATAGTCTTCCCTCGGTTACATTTATTCTTTTATAAACAAGTAGCAGTATCGCCCGGCGTTGCTCGGGTTTGTAAGGGAAATAACTATAAAGCATTTTTAGAGAGTTATAGCCAAAAAATAGCAAAAAAATGCATTAAAAATGGAAAAAAAATGATGGTAATTTTTTTTAAATCGTTGACTCATCGTAGACATTTTTAGAGAGTAACTTCCCTTATATAATGGCGAAAAAAAATGCATTAAAATGGAAAAAAATGATGGTAAATTATTTTTTAAATCGTAGACTCATCGTAGACGCGCGCTAATACCCAGAAGGGCTCGATATGAATCACGACTATAAGATACCCGGTTTTGGTTAAACTGCACCGCAAAATGTGGGAGTAGTTAGGAATCTAAATCGTAGGAGACAGACAGACACACAACCTTACTTTTATATATAAAGATAGGTGTATTGTTTAGTATTTGCTTGTAAATTTTGGTAGAGCAAACAACCATATAAAGCAGTGGTTCCCCAACTTTTTAGAGTCGCAACCCACTATTTATTACACCAGTTTATGACGACCCACTTAACTCTACTTGAACTATCTCGATAGACAGCAGTTAATCAAAGCTAATGTGTAATTTTATAACTTTTTGCGACCCACTAAGATTCCGTTCGCGACTCATAGTTTGGGAACCACTGATATAAAGCCTTTCACCGATAGGATGGGAAATGATGCTGCTTATTTCCAAGTCAACCTTTAATTAAAGACATTCGAACTATGACCATCCTGTGATTTGGAACTGTTTTTCACTTTGCTTGAGGTGGTTGGGTTTAATTCGAAGGTGTTTGGCTATATCTACCAGACGGAATGAGTAAAAACAGAGATGCCACCATTAACTGGAATGAGATGTTTCCCGTTTTTGCATTGTTTAATCCCTGGTCAATTCTGATTCATTCATTTCTGACGAAAGCTGTTCCAGTTGTGAGTTTTAGGAAAACCGTGTATCTAGGATTGCATTATCTTATACATAATGCACAGTATGCTATCGTTGTTGTTGTTTTAATCCATGTTATACCTGAAGTAAAGAAACTTATATTGAAAGGTTTATTAACTAAGACCATTCCACTTTTATTCTCAGTTATAGTGTTGTGGATTTGGTTAGCTGGGAGCTGCATTATTTGGTCTGACAGCGTGCTGCTTCCAAATAAAACCAATCATGATATTAAGAATTTAGCAATATATCTATTTGCAGATAGATGTTACAGTAGTTACATAAGCTGTTATGTCGAATGATAGTAGTTAATGTGTGAGAATGTAAGCTTGGCAAGAGTTGAGAATGTATACTCGGTGAGAGATCTTTTAACAGGCGGTCGAGTTGACGTGGCTGCGGTTAACTAAAAAAAATTTCTGCAATTTTATATCCTGCATATCTCAAATTATAACTATGATTTGGGGCAAAACCGAATGAAAATTTCCATTTGATTTCATCACAATACCAATACATGTAAATGATGACTGACGGAAATATAGGCCAAGATCACCTGTACGTTGTGGCCTTCATCAGTTACTTCTCTGGCAACGATTCAAATGCAGCGTACTGTTACAGTGTACCCTGCGCATATACAGTGCACGATATCCAATAATTCCTCAAATAATAAAATGTCAGGATTTAATTTCTAGCAAATTCGTCTCATTTCTAGCAGATGTAATAACCATGTAGCAATCTTTTATTTTTAGATATTGTTGCTATTTGAGTCCTGGTCAGCTCTGATCTAGCAGGCATGAGACCAAAAATATTCCAACTGTGACCATCTAGGTTTGTTTACTTATTTTGTATAAAAGAACATCTTGATCAATGAGTTCTTCAATTTTTATGACATTAGTGCATGATTTGTGGAAATTTGACAACTGTTTCTGGCAGTGATGGAAATGAATCTAAAGAAATAGAAGTTCGCTATTGACCAAGTTCCTGAGGATGAGAAGGTGGAATAAAATATCATAAGTCAGCCAACACTGCGCATTGAGGAACACCATCCTCCTACGTACACCAGCTACTATTACAATAATTGGTTTCTATCCGCGTAAGCAACCACACAGTGGGTTTCTGGCCGTCTCATTTCAAAAGATATTGACAAGAAGGGGGGAAGAGGAGGAAGAGAAGGAGGAGCAGGAGGCTTAATCCCAAGTCAGCCCTGATCCTGTAGACATACGATCAAAGTCAGTCCAGAAAACTTGCCTCAATTTTGTCCTGCGTCCTGGGGCTATAGGACCAAATTGTGAAATACGCCATGTTCTAAGACGGTAGTGAGTCTGAAAAATCAACCTGTTATATCTTGCAAGTTAAGTAGCCTTGGAGAGGCATAGTCATTGTCTCGTGTAGGGATGATGTAATAAAGGAAGGCGCTAGAATGTGTTTGGTCATAAGCTGTCAGACATTATGACAATGCACAATATATCAGTGTAGACATCTAAAAAGCCAATACTTGCTCTGATTCCTTTTGATGTGTTCTGGCTAAAATGGAACTCTTTTTGTTCTGATCAGGTCGGTGTCGAAGTCAAGTATCAGACCACCTGTCAACCTGATTCATACACACACACACACACACACACATGTATGTATGTATGAATATTTGCATACATACATACATTTACATATATATACATACATATGCATATACTTATATGTGTACACATATCCCTATACTTATATATATATAGATATACATGTACATATATGCATGCATATATATATGAATATATATACATATACATATGCATATGTATATATGTATGTATATAAGTATATATATAAGTATGTATATATATATATATATATATAATATATATATACATATACATATGCATATGTATATATGTATGTATATAAGTATATATATATATATTATATATATATATGGGTATATATATATATATATATATACATTCATATATAAATAGATACATACATAAAAGTCCGTGGTGTATGCATATATATATATGTATGTGTGTGTGTAGAGAGAGAAAGAGAGAGAGAGAGAGAGAAGAAGATGAAGAAATGTGGGAAGAGAGGGGAAAATGAGGGAAGAAGAGACACAGATGTATGTATGTGTGTATCAATGTTATCTATTTTCGTTCGTTGTTGATAGGTAAACAATATCTCCACTAGAGACAAAGAGATTAAATAGAAAATAAAAGATATAATAGTAGTGGTAGTGGTGGTGGCGGTGGCGGTGGTGGTGGTGGGGGTTGTGGTGGTGGTGGTGGTGGTGGTGGTGGGTTGTCGAGGATGACGACAACGACATATATGACGACGACGACGACGACGATGATGACGAGATGTTAAAAATGGTGATGGTAATGGTGCCGGTTTAGCCGACGAATGTGAGAATATTGATGATCATCACGATACTGGTGGTGGTGATGGTGGTGGCGACGATGGACATAACGCTGCTGCAGATGGTGATTGTTATATATAAAAAATGTTATTTTTTTAAAGTCTAGGGTGGAGTTCGTAGGAGAACAGAAATAAAGTTCTTTGTCTTTGGTTTTCCAATAAAAAAAAAAACAAATGACACAGCTGGCATCATATGTGCTTATGTATGCAGACAGACATAAACATATTCACAAGCAAAAACACGCATATATATATATATAATATATATATATATATATATATAATATATATATATACATTGATGCATATGTGTGAGTGTGTGCGTTTGTGTATGTGCGGTGTACGCATGTGTGTATGTGTGCTTGGAGTGTAGTAGTTCGGTTTATGTAAAAACTTAATGCTTCTAATTTCAAGTTCAAGCCTAAAGGGAGGGGAATGTCTGATAATACAATCCGAATTTTTTTTCCGCAAATAAGAAACATTATAAGTGCATTGTGAATAATTAACGAACCATCCTCATCTGTGTGTGTGTATATGTATGTATATATATATATGTGTGTGTGAGTGTACATGCATACGCATACTCATGCATATATGAACTGATTTACACAACTCGAGTTTCATGCAGATGCGATCTTCAGGCGAGAAGTGTTACATTTCAATATGATTGTTTATTTATATCCAGTGGAGTGGATACAATCTTTTATTTCTGTCTAATGTTTGGATTGCTTGTTTGAATTTTTTTTTGTCTGTCGGTTGTATGGCTGTTATTTTGGGGTCTTAATTGGATGCATTTTCGTATTTTAATGAGTTATTTTCTTTGAATTCTTTGGCAACATGCGTGTTTGGTTAACTGTATTTTGTTTTCTGTTTCTTTGACTGGGTTTAAGAGAAAATTTTGCCGTCTCATCGTAATACTGTTTATTTGTCGACTCGTTCATATCTGATCCCAGTTCTTCATAAGCGTTTATTTTATCGATTTCAGAAAGATAAATGCCAAAGATAACTCCTGCAGAATTTGAATTAATATTATAAAGAAACGTAACTAATTACTGGAAGTCATTAATTGCTATCAAAACAGACTGTACTAACCTTTCCACCTTTATAATAATAATAATACACACATACATATAAGAACATGAAGAACAGTGTATTAAAATTGTATGCTTTGTAACCATATAGCTCGAAGTTCAATCTTAGTGCAAGAGAATAAAAATGTCTTGAAGCGTTGACTCCCGATGATCAATATCTTAGTAGAACGAAATTATGCAGAAGTTGATCGTGTGTGTGTGTGTGTGCAGTGCCATTTCAAGTTCATGAACACACAGGGCAGTTGCTTGTGTCTCACACGAATCTAGGGGCCCAATTCTGATGTATGTATGCTGTGATTTGCAGTGAATAAAAACTACAAGGCCTAGTGTTTCGATTTACCCGGTAATCAATAAGGCTGCCAAGACGGTCCTGCGTTTGTGTGTGTGTGTGCGTGTGCAGTCCTGTTTTAGAACTGGAGCACATTTTGGATAGGTACGCCATATGGTTTTATATTATCAGACGGGATTAAATGGCTAGTGTAAGGAAGGGTTTCCTGCTGTATATCAGTGATTCAAAAGTTGCCAACCTATACCACCAAAAAAGAAGTATGATGACGATGATGATGATGATGATGATAATGATGATGATGATGATGATGATGAGGATGATGATGAAGATGATGATGATGATGATGATGATGATGATGATGAAGATGATGGTGTGTGTGGGTGTATGTCTGTGTTTCTTTATCCTGGTGGAAATCAGCCATTTTGAATTGCATTCCTTATACGTCAAAAAGCAACTTAACAACTCGATAAAGATACATCGCTATAATCAGTGCCAAAAAGGAAGTGGCTGTGTGGTAAGTAGCTTGCTTACGAACCACATGGTTCCGGGTTCAGTCCCACTGCGTGGCACCTTGGGCAAGTGTCTTCTACTATAGCCTCGGGCCTACCAAAGCCTTGTGAGTAGATTTGGTAGACGGAAACTGAAAGAAGCCCATCGTATATATGTATATATATATATGTATGTGTGTGTATATATGTTTGTGTGTCTGTGTTTGTGCCCCCAACATCGCTTGACAACCGATGCTGGTGTGTTTACGTCCACGTAACTTAGCGGTTCGGTTCGACAAAAGAGACCGATAGAGTAATTACAAGGCTTACAAAGTATATAAGTCCCGGGGTCGATTTGCTCGACTAAAAGGCGGTGCTCCGGCATGGCCACAGTCACATGACTGAAACAAGTAAAAGAGTAAAACAGAATAAAAAATCCTCATAGTCAATGCCCCAGCTTGGGCACAGTCCAGTGACAGGAACCAGTAAAAGAATGAATTAATAAAAGAACACACACACACACACGCGCACACACACACACACACACACACACAACACACACACACACACACACACACAAACACACTGTATTAATTGATATTTGGGAAATTTCAGCGTGACTTCGGTCTGCGATTAGGCTGGAAAACTTCAGCAATTACTACTAAATTGCCATTTATAATAAACACAAAAGAGACAGACACATTACTGACTCCTTACTTATAATGAAATATAAAATTGCACTTAATGCACAATTATCTGCTCCCAACAGCATTATACATACATCTATTCAAACAATACTTTAATTCGATATTCTACCATTAGTTGTTTAATTAACTTCGTCATTAGAACTTTCTTCTGTTCCTCACTCTCTCTCATACACAGCTCCTCCTACTACTAAATATATTATTATCCTTGGTTGCAATTTTTAGACACCGTCTCCATCTAAACAGCCTCTGTCACCATTTCGCTATAAAACTTTTCCTCCGTTGCACCGCCACACCACCACTGATAATTCATCCGATACTGACAAGCTGGTAACGACTCAAGAGAGATTCGGTACAGTTCTTATGTTGTCCATCATTATCAACTCCACCACCACCACCACCACCACTGCCGCCGCCGCCGCTGCCACCGTCATCTTAACGCCGATAGAGGTCTCTATGTGAACATTTGGCCTACCAGAGATAACAGCAATATAGACTCTGATGTGCAAGAAAAGATGTGACTGTCACGGCTGGAATGGTTCCAATGACAGTTATTCGATTCCAACGAAGAGGCTATTATGCGGTTACTCAAACTGTTAAAAGTTACGCTTGAATTTTACTCAAGCCACACATCACAGCTTAATAATCGATTAAATAAGTACCAGTTACGCACTGCGGCCGATGTAATCGACTTACTCCGTTTGTCTGACCTTGTTTGTCCCCTCTATGTGTAGCCCCTTGTGGGCAGTAAAGAAATAGGTATTTCGTCTGCTGCTACGTTCAGAGTTCAAATTCCGCCGAGGTCGACTTTGCCTTTCATCCTTTCGGGATCGATTAAATAAGTACCAGTGAAAGACTGGGGTCGATGTAATCGACTTAATCCGTTTGTCTGTCCTTGTTTGTCCCCTCTGTGTGTAGCCCCTTGTGGGCAGTAAAGAAATAGGTATTTCGTCTGCCGCTACGCTCTGAGTTCAAATTCCGCCAAAGTTGACTTTGCCTGCCATCCTTCCGGGGTTGATAATTTAAGTACCATTTGCGTGCTGGAGTCGAACTAATCGACTGGCCTCCGCCCCCAAAATTTCTGGCTTTGTGCTGTGTATAGATACGGTGCCATAGCTGAAAGAACCGCTCGTGATTGGTATGCCAATTTCAAAAATGTATATTTTGAACTCAAAGACGCACCTCGTTCTGGCCATCCAGTTGAGTTCGATGAAGAGCGATTGAACCAACTTTTGCACGAAAATTCTCGTCAAACGACAAGGGAAGTGGCAGAGATAAATGGAATGCTCCTACACTACTTTAGAGAAGCATCTTCAATCGGTGGGAAAGGTTCAGAGGTATGGAGAAAGGGTTCCGCATGCTTTAAGTAACAACAATAAAAATCAACGAGCCACAATCTTCGCTGGTTTGCTTGCTCGTCACTGCTCAACTCATGGACACAAGCAATGATTTCTTTACCGAATAGTTACTGGCGACGAAAAATAGTGCCTGTACAGGAATATGAAGCAGCGTAAGGAATGGCTTAAGCGCTGGTTAACAAGCGACACCGCACGTGAAACAAGATCTTCATCCGCGTAAAACGATGTTGTGCATATGGTGGGACTGGGAAGGGATTATCCATTACGAATTGCTTGAACGGAACCAAACGGTTAACGCGGAACTCTATGTTCAAAAGATGGAACGACTCAATACGGCTATTCAAGAGTAAAAAACCTAATCAGTAGCATGGAGTTCAAACACATGGCTGGGAACTGCTGCCACAACCACCGTTCTCTCCTGATTTGGTACCAACGGATTTCCACTTCTTTCGATTTCTTTCAAGTACTATGCGCGGAGTTTCGTTCACTAATGATGCAGAATTGAGAGCTTGTTTGGATCAAGTTTTCGAGTCGAAATCGGGTGATTTCTATCAACGAGGTATTGAAAATCTTGTTGAACGTTGGGAAGAAGTTGTAAACAAGAAGGGTGAATACATTATTAATTAATTAGTTGTTATTTTTTTTATTAAAACCTTTTAAAAATTTACATTTAAAAAAAACGGCGGGAATTTAGTTGGCAACCTAATATATGTACACACACATACACATATATATATGTGTGTGTATATATATATACATACACACACACATGCATACATACATATATATGTATGTATGTGTATATGCTGGTCTTCCACAAACCACCTTGCCCAGACTTGTGACTAGGAGGGTAACTTTCTAGGTGCAATCCCATGGTCAGTGTCGTGACCGAAGGGGGTCTTCTCTCTCTTCTCATATATATGTATATGTATATATATATATATATATATATATACACACATACATACATATATATGTATGTATGTGTATATATATATATATATATATACATATATATACACATACATATATATGTATGTATGCATGTGTGTGTATATATATATATATACACACACACATATACGATTTGGGTGTAGGAGGTTTGTAAGATTCAAGCAGTAAGTGGCTGGGACAGAGAGTGAAATATGGATAGCATACATTAAGATACAGTAAGAATTTATTAGCATCGAGAGTTACGCAATTTTTCCTCTGTCGAGGTTGCGAAGAAATTCGATAAGCTAATAGTTTCTATATAGCTCACAGTGCTAAAAATGCAAACAAAAATCTAAATTGAGGGAGTGGAGCAGGTAAAATCCACGCTACATATGTTTCCTAACTGCACGGAGCCCTTGATGCAATTGTTATGCAATGAGCTCTGTCCAATGTAACTAATCATCAGGCTAAGATTAATGTTATGAATATCACATTGTCACCCGGCGTTGCCATTAACTGAATAAACACCTTCAATAAATCTGCATAGACTCTTAAGCAGACGAAAGAAGTGGATGCAAATGTAAACCACATTCCGAGAGACATCCATGCAGGAGAAACATATGTCGGGCAGATCTAAATTAAATACACACAAGCACACACACATGCAAACAGACATACACATGCGCATGCGCGTACACATTATGTGACATAAGATGTAACCAATTGTGCTAGTGTCAAGAAGAACAATCGGCAGCAAAACACTGCCTTAGAAAATCAAAAGAAAAAAAGGAAACAGGCAAAATTATGATTGTGTTGATGATACATATGTGTGAGTGTGTGTATGTGTGTGTGTGTGTGTGTAAATACATACACACGCACACATGCAGATAAAGGTTATAGATTCTACTCCAAGCTATTAAAAGGTGGGTTTGATGAAGAAGATGAAGTAGTAGTAGTAGTAGTAGTAGTAGTAGTAGTAGTAGTAGTAGTAGTAGTAGTAGTAGAAGAAGAAGAAGAAGAAGAAGAAGAAGAAGAAGAAGAAGAAGTAGAGGAAGAAGAAGAAGAAGAAGAAGAAGAAGAAGAAGAAGAAGAAGAAGGAGGAAAAGGGAACGACACCGACGTCGACGACAGGGACGATGGCGATGATGATGATGATGATGATGCGATGTATAAACAGTGTAAATATTTTCAGCAATGATGATGAAAATGACAATTTATAAACGGTACTGATGACGATATCTTTAATTACACATAACAATGACGCTGACGACGAAGATGACAAGGACGATGACTACGGCCACCAGAACGATGTCATAATATCTGAAACGGTTTGCCATTTTTATTAGCTGTCTTCGACATAACCCATACAACCCCTTGCACATAAATTCCCTCAACTCCAAATACAAGAACCGTTCGTAATCACATCCCAGTTTAAAAACCTGCTAATGTAATTTATTTTATAACATGACAGTTTTTTTTCCTTCTTATTCTTCTTTAAACCGAATGAAAGTGGAGACTTTACGAATTTTTAAATGTTCAGATAATTAATATATTAGAAAAGCTATATGGTACCCCCCGTCATCATCGTCTACACTTAATAAAAAAAAAATTAACCCTCACCACCGCTGCCGTAAAAAGCAAAACATGAGACGGTTGTGCAGTAACCCGAACCTCCCCACCATAATCACATATACATAGGGGGGAAAAACAACTGATTAATCGATCGATCAATAATAATAATAATAATAATAATATAATAATAATAATAATAATAATAATATCGTGAGTAGGATGATGAACGGTATGAATTATGAAGTAACATTTCACATAAAGTATCTGGAAATTAGATTTACAGATTTAACGATATCATTAACCACAGAGTGAAGATGAATAACAAAGCTAAAACAAAACAAGTATACAGACAGATGAATGATTAACTAATAAAAAAAATTAGCCTATCTTTTTGAAATATATAAATGTGGCTGTGTGTGTGTGAGTGCCCTATGCATCTGTTCATGTGTGTGCGTTGTGTGTCTATGATTAACATTTATACATTTAATACATGAATATACACGTATACATGTATAAAAACATAAATATAACGTTAATATTTTATGTCTGCTTTTCCAAGCTGGCGTGGGTTGAATAGATCGACCTGGTCTGAATCAGTGCTTATCTGGAGTTTACTGACTTCGTAGATTAGTCGGAAACCACGCTTTAGTCACATATTTGTTTGTCTTTCATAAGGTTCCTGTGGCGGGAGGCCCTTCAAAACTCTTAAACTCTTACAATATTACAGAGTGTTCTGTAATGACATGCATAAGATCTGGTCATCAAATCTAAGTAGAGACTTCAAATTTGAAATCTTCAAAGCCACAGTCGAACCAATTCTACTATATGGCTATATGGCTCAGAAACCTGGACGTTATCAAAGAAGCTTGAGAGGCGGTTGGATGGAACCTACACTCGCCTCCTTATGAGAGCTCAAAATCTCTCGTGGAAGCGCCATCCAACCAAAATGCAAATATATGGGAAACTACCACCTGTGTCATCTCTTGTGAAAAGTAAGAGAGTCCAGTTTGCTGGACATTGTTGTAGAGCTGAAAAAGAGGTAATTTCTACTCTTCTCCTCTGGAAGCCATCTACTCGCAATACCAGAGGACGCACACTCTCCTACTCTCATGTAATATCCAGGGATACAGGCATCCAGCAACAGGACCTTCGTAATGCCATGATGGACCGTGAAGTCTGGCGTAGCATGGTAAAATCTATTGTCTCGACCACGGTCGAACAATGATGTGATGATGATTTTCTGGGTACATTTTATCATTGCTGATAAAATATACTGGAGTTGAAGTCGGAATTTGAATTTAAATAACCTGCCTTTTAACTGGGTTTTTGGATGCAAAAACAAAAAAAAATGTTGGGAGAAGATTTAAAAGTAGATTACTCTCCGCTTGAATATCATTTAAGTAATGTGATTAAATTTGGAGAGCCATATTCTTTACTCCAAAACATCCTGTTGTATGCATTTCAAATTGAGAACATTCCCAATGGTTTACTCTGAACCTGAGAAAGATAGATAAAAATACTATCCACTTCGAGAAAGAGATGTTGTTTGTCGAGCTTTATAGAAGACATGAATGATAATGTGGGAGTAGGGTAGTTTCTGGGTATTAAGTTCCTGAAAGTATTGAATTTTCAGAGATCCATGGGTAGAGACTTCGAATTTGTTGTTACTAGTAGTAGTAGTAGCTGTTGTAGTGGTGATGTTGGTAGTATTAGTAAATAATTATAAATCATACTTGATTAAATCGATCATACATCATACTTTTAAATACTACGTTGAAATACGAAGAATATAAGCATGTGGCGTGTATAAATACTCGAGAAAAACGCCCCAATCAAGGAAGGGATCAGGAAAAATATGGTGATCGGGTGGGTAGCAATAATGACATGGGTACTTAGTGGAGTAAATATTGTCAAAAGAGAAAGCATTTGTGTAGGTAAGGAATTCGAATCGTTACAAAGTACACGAACAGGAGGTCAGTAGAATACACTGAACGAAAACGAAATAAACAAAATCCCAACAACTCGTTTCCTCTTATTCTCTGTATGTGCTCTTCGTTCTATGTAACAGCTCTATGCAATATATTATGTTCATCAACCGGCTCACGTAGCAACAGGAGTTTACTATAGGTACTAATTCAGATCTGCGACCTTATACACTAAATTGTCACGCACCTATTTCCATACACACATATATGTTTGTATTTCATTTTGGGTTAACAAGGCAACCGATGGTTTCATGTAAGAGAATATTTACAATTGTTCAAGCATACCAAATGGAATTGTGTGTGTGCGTGCGTGTATGAGTGTGTGTGTGTATGAGTGTATGTGTGTGACGTGCGCGCGTGAGTGTGTGTGTGTATGAGTGAAGCTGGAAAAATTTCACAAACTTGTTCAGAGTTTCCTGCAACCGTTCACCATATAGTTTTGAGAATCCAGAATAATGCCACTGTTGATAAATGGTTATGTGAAAGTCTAACAGCTTGAGATATTTTTTCAGCTTCAATAAAACAGTAGCTTTACTCTACGTCTGGTAATCACATACTATTTTCTCAAACTTGTTTTGCTCCTTTGTGCTTATAATGATAATGAAATTATTGTATACAGTGCTCAGGTGCACCACAAGTGTGTATATGTGTTTGTGTGTGTGTCTATGTATACCTGTATATATATATATATATACACACACATATATACATGTATATAAATGTATATATATGTGTGTATATATATATTTATGTATACATTATATATATATCTATATATGTGTATACACACATCCACATATATATAAACACATATACAGTTATATATATGTGCATGTATATGTGTGTGTGTGTATGTGTGTGTGTTTCAGTGAATGATGGTTGGTTTCAGACAGTAATTGCATGCATGTGTGTGTGTATATATACACACACACACACACACACACACACACACCACACACACACACACACACACACATGCACACATACACATACATACACACACACACATATATATATTTGCACATATGCATGTGTGTGTGCACGCGTGCACGTGCATGTGTGTGTGTCTTTGTAAACTCTCTTGTGTACACTTTGCTAATTTGCTGTATGTTCTCATAATTCCATTAAGCCAATGCAGTCACCTTGTTTGACCAATTCCAAGATACTGCCAAATGACCTCTCAATCAAACTCTCTAATTAGCACGTCTTCCTCAAGTATTGGTCAATCAACAAGTCGTAGAGTTCTCAGTTCTCTCAATTTAGTCTTTGAAGACATGATAGCTCATACCAATGCAAATATAGACAGACCAAATGTCAATTAACAGCCAACGAGTCCTTCAAGTGAAAGAGCTATTTGTACAGATATGTTCCTTGAAACTGAACACTGTGTTACTGCTCCTAATGTCATTCTGATAGTTCTTTCACAACAACAATGACAATCCACACAAGGATGTTGGCAAGTCCTCCTTCCACTAACAACTGGAATTGGTCAAATAAGGTGACTGCATAGGCTTAATGTCCCTACCCATGCCAAATAAAATCTGATGAAATTAGTGTAATAGCAATAACAGTGTGTGGAAGCACTCCGTCGGTTACGACGATGAGGGTTCCGGTTGAACCGAATCAACGGAACAGCCTGCTCGTGAAATTAACGTGTAAGTGGCTGAGCACTCCACAGACACGTGTACCCTTAACGTACTTCTCGGGGATATTCAGCGTGACACAGAGAGTGACAAGGCCGGCCCTTTGAAATACAAGGTACAACAGAAACAGGAAGTAAGAGTGAGAGAAAGTTGTGGTGAAAGAGTACAGCAGGGATCACCACCATCCCCTGCCGGAGCCTCGTGGAGCTTTAGGTGTTTTCGCTCAATAAACACTCACAACGCCCGGTCTGGGAATCGAAACCGCGATCTTATGACCGCGAGTCCGCTGCTCTAACCACTGGGCCATTGCGCCTCCACTAGCAATAACAGTAACAACAAGGAAAATAACGCTGATAGTGACAGTAACATATTCACCATCCCGAATCCAGAATCAGTTGCTGTGAAGAAAATAACTGTCTGAAACCCAGCATCATTCATCGAAACAGAGGTTTTATCAGCAATCGTTATTATAGCCTCTTCATAAAGTACCACCAGACAAGGTGAACTTGGCATTCTTCTTAGCAAAACCTGACAGTCAAATGAGTTCCAAGCATGAGCTTACACAGACATATATGACAAGTATTCACAGCATCGCCTGGCCCCGTGCCGGTGACACGTAAAAGCACCATCCGTTCGTGGCCGTTTGCCAGCTCTGTCTGGCACCTGTGCAGGTGCCACGTAAAAAACACCCACTACACTCACGGAGTGGTTGGCGTTAGGAAGGGCATCCAGCCGTAGAAACACTGCCAGATCTGACTGGGCCTGACGAAGCCTTCCAGCTTCACAGACCCCAGTTGACCCGTCCAACCCATGCTAGCATGGAAAGCGGACGCTAAATGATGATGATGATGATTCACACTTAATACAGGTTAAATATTTTGAATGAATATTGGAATTTCTATTACATGAATGATGTAAAATTAATTAATCATGAAAGTAGCATTTCCTTGTTAATATTTTGCTTAGTGGCATTTCATTGATCTTCATGTTCTGTATTCAAATTTTGTCAAGATCGACTTTGCTTTTTCTCCTTTCAAGGTTGATAAAACAAGCACCAGTTGAGCTTTAGGGTCAATGTAATTGGATTGCCCCCTCCCCTGAAATAGCTGACTTTGTGCCAAAATTTGAAGTCAATATTTTCTAATATAATATATGGTGGACATGCTAACACTG
The DNA here is from genome assembly GCF_006345805.1 of Octopus sinensis. Taxonomy (NCBI): domain Eukaryota; kingdom Metazoa; phylum Mollusca; class Cephalopoda; order Octopoda; family Octopodidae; genus Octopus; species Octopus sinensis. The sequence continues at coordinate 99,037,033 of NC_043004.1, read as the reverse complement.
AATACACTAGTAAGTCAGCTGATCATCATTGTGCAATCATTTCAATCAGGACTAACAAATTTAAATCTTGACCAGTTTCTTAGTCTTCTTGGAGATTATTTAGGTGGCTCTCCAAATTTATATTGGGACAAATGATAGAAATCAAAGGGATTTTTGCATACAAAATTTAAGCAAAAGTTAAAGATTAACTCTTTTATAAAGCTGTTCTTCAATTAACTTTATTTAAAATTAAAACATATTCATATATATTTGTGTGTGTGTGTGTGTACACATATATATATATATATATATATATATACATAGAGTGAGAATTTGTCTACATAATCTTTAAAGGATATCAAGTGTTTTTCTATGTCAGTTTCTTTGCTGTTAATCTTTATATATAAAAGAGAGGTTGTGTGCTGTCTGTCTCCTACGATTTAGATTCCTAACTACTCCCACATTTTGCGGTGCAGTTTAACCAAAACCGGGTATCTTATAGTCGTGATTCATATCGAGCCCTTCTGGGTATTAGCGTGCGTCTACGATGAGTCTACGATTTAAAAAAAAATTACCATCAATTTTTCCCATTTTTAATGCATTTTTGGCATATATAAGGGAAGTAACACTCTAAAAATTTATTATTAAATCTCAGAACGTAAAAAGCTACAGTAACACCCCCGCCCCCTTTGTGGTTAGCCATATTGAGATGGCTATTATACTTTACATCTCTAAAAATGCTTATATAGTTATTTCCCTTACAAATCCGAGCAACGCCGGGCGATACTGCTAGTATTAGATAAAATAGGAAGGCAGCAATTTTGAAGATACGTTAGCACGCTGGCCAAAATACTTAGTGGTATTTCATCTGTCTTTATGTTCTGAGTTCCAGTTCTGCCGAGGTCGACTTTACCTTTCATCCTTTTGGGGGCAATAAATTAAGTACCAGTTGCATACTGAGTTCTATCTAATCAACTGGCCCCCTACCAAAAACTTTTGGGCCTTGTGCCCAGAGTAGAAAACAATATTAATTAAAATAGGAAGGCGACAAGCTGGCAGAAATGCTTAGTGGTATTTCGTCTGTTTTTACATTCTGAGTTCAAATTCTGCTGAGGTTGACTTTATCTTTCATCTTTTCGGGGTCAATAAATTAAGTACCAATTGCGTACTAGGGTTGATCTAATCAACGCCCCCCCCCCAAATATATATATTTCGTGCCTTGCACCCAGAGTAGAAAAGAATATTAATTAAAATAGGACAAAATAGTTGTGTCACAATGTGGCTACATGTTGGAGTTCTGATTTTTTTGTGTATCAGAGGGATCCTAGCCCTAAGTGATTTTATTACTTGATCCTGAGATTGTTTTGTGAAGGTTGAATGCATATTTTCTACATTGTGCAAATGATGTAACAATTCACCACAGCATTGGAGAGAAGACAGTCAGAGTGTTTTGTGACGATCCCAGTTATCAAAGTCTGAGCAATCTTTCATAATTGCTCTTTTCTAAAGTATTTATTATTACATTGTCCCTCATTTCAGAATATATAGTTTTTATCTGACCATTATGTATATTAGACTGGAATTGTATTTCCTTTTCTTCTGAAGCCTCAAGTCATCTGCAAATATGTTTGTTTTGTTGTGTCTAGTGACATTTGAGATGTTTATGTATAATGTGAAGAGCAGTATACCTAACAGAGTTTCTTAAAGGATACCATAGGTGACATTTACTGGATTCCAACAATGGCAACATGCTGGATTCTTCTAACCAGGAAACACTTAAGCCATTGCAGCAGCTTTCTATAGACTCTAGAAATGGACAGTTTTAACGACAGAATATTGTGGTCAACTCTGTTGATGGCCTTACTAAGGCTAAGATATAAATAGTCACATAGGAGTGGCTGTGTGGTGAGTAGCTTGCTTATGAACTACATGGTTCCGGGTTCAGTCCCACTGCATGGCACCTTGGGCAAGTGTCTTCTGCTATAGCCTCGGGCCGACCAAAGCCTTGTGAGTGGATTTGGTAGACGGAAACTGAAAGAAGCCCGTCGTATATATGTATCGCTTGACAACCGATGCTGGTGTGTTTACGTCCCCGTAACTTAGCGGTTCGGCAAAATAGACCGATAGAATAAGTGCTAGGCTTACAAAGAATAAGTCCTGGGGTCGATTTGCTCAGCTAAAGGCGGTGCTCCAGCATGGCTACAGTCAAATGACTGAAACAAGTAAATGAAAAAGAAAATTTTAAAAATGAATATCTCGGCATCAGCAAAGCCATCAACAGAGTTAACCACATTCTGTTGTTAAAACTGTCCAACACTTGACCAATGGATAAAAGAGCAGTGTTATGTGTGTTGGTAAATAAGCAGAACAATTCTGAGCTGTGTTTAATTTTCTTAATGACCCAGTCCACCACTGTGGTCCTATAATACTTTTACCCTTTCATTACTGCATTTATTTTGAGATGTTCTGTGTTTCTTTCAATTACTTTAGATATAACAAAGAATTTAGAAAAATAACTTAGTTGTCATTAAGCTAGTGTTAGGAACATAAATTGTTACTAAGGTTTGGTGGTATATTTTAATGCAAAACTTATAAAATAAGACATTTGTACTACAGAGTCAGAGCTGGTTTTGGCTGGGTTGGTAACGAAATGTTAGTTTTTATGCTATCCTGTGAATTTCTTTTCACTACTCAAGTATTTTTATTACTATCGATATGGGAGCCACTGGGCATTGTGTTTTAGCTAATTATTTTATTATTTAACCTTGTGATTTTTTCTGATGGTTTCTCCCTTTTTCTTTTCTCCTTGGCACCTTCTCATGATTTCGCTTACAATCATTGTTTGAGTGTATTTTCAAAGTGTTGGTGACTATGACCTCAAGTTTGTATCAAGTTGTTTCAATGTCAGAGAAAGTGTGAGTGAAAAACCAGTCGATCATCATCATCATCATCATCATCGTTTAACGTCCGCTTTCCATGCTGGCATGGGTTGGACGGTTCAACTGGGGTCTGGGAAGCCAGGAGGATGCACCAGGCCAGTCAGATCTGGCAATGTTTCTACAGCTGGATGCCTTTCCTAATGCCAACCGCTCCGTGAGTGTAGTGGGTGCTTTTTATGTGCCACCGACACAGGTGCCAGACGAGGTTGGCGAATGGCCACGCTCGGATGGTGCTTTTTATGTGCCACCAGCACGGAGGCCAGGCGAGGCTGGCAATGGCCACGATCGGATGGTGTTTGTTACGTGCCACCAGCACGGAGGTGAGGCGAGGCTGGCAACGGCCATGATCGGATGGTGTTTGTTACGTGCCACTAGCATGGAGGCCAATCAATGCGGTGCTGGCTACGGCCACGTTCGGATGGTTCTTTATTTTATGTGCCACCGGCACTGGTACCACAACTACAAATTCCATTGATGTTGATCGATTTCGATTTTGATATGATTTTTGATTTTCACTTGATAAATAATAAATAGTTGCTCCCTTGTCTGCTTCGTGCGGAGTCAACTTGTTAAATGGGTTTTGATATTTTGGAAACTAAGAACACAGAGTATCATGCTATGGTCAAAGAGAAGAATTTAATCAACTGAAATATTGATAAAATACCATGATCAAAGAGGAGAATTTTATCCATTGAGATGCTTTTGATGGTGCCAGAGTACTTTCTTAACAGTATATCCAGTATACTTTTGGTGCGTCTTGTTGGCTCAAGCATAAGTTGAGAAAGCAATCAATCATCCATAAAGTCACACAGCAATTCAACTGTTGCTTGTTTTGAACTTAGATGTAGTTCCATATTTACAAAGTATTTGTAGGTTACCATTATACAGGGAATACTGAAATCATCCACTCTTTTACTCTTTTACTTGTTTCAGTCATTTGACTGCGGCCATGCTGGAGCACCACTTTTAGTTGAGCAAATCGACCCCAGGACTTGTTCTTTGGAAGCCTAGTACTTATTCTATGAGTCTCATTTTGCCAAAATGCCAAGTTACGGAGACGTAAACGCACCAGCATTAGTTGTCAAGCGATGTTGGGGAAACAAACACAGACACACAAACATATACACACACATACATATATATATATACATATACATATATATATATATATATATACATATATATATAATATATATATATATATATATATATATATATATATGTATGTATATATATATACATATATTTAATGGGCTTCTTTCAGCTTCTATCTACTAAAGGCTTTGGTTAGCTGGAGGCTATAGTAGAAGACACACTTGCCCAATGTGCCATGCAGTGGGAAGGAACCCAGAACCATGTGGTTCATAAGCAAGCTACTTACCACACAGCCGCTTCTATGCCTACAGCTACTTAGCGTATGATCTATTGCAATCTTGGTTAGTGTTTAGGGATAGCTTTAGGGTTTGATGTGAAGGTATTTCTTCTGTTTTTAATCTCTTCTTTTGTGAAATTATTTAGTAGTTCTAAGAATTGGAATGTGTCTGCAGTTTTGCACTTTGGTTTTGTCATTGCTTTTTTGCTGTTATTTTCAGTTTTGCACCCTTTAGATAGAACTAATTGTGTTCCATGTTCAGCTATGTTTTCGGAGTAAAAAGAGTGTTCTCTCTCTTTTTACTCTTTTACTTGATTCAGTTATTTGACTGCGGCCATGCTGGAGCACCGCCTTTAGTCGAGCAAATCGACCCCGGGACTTATTCTTTTGTAAGCCCAGTACTTATTCTATAGGTCTCTTTTTGCCGAACTGCTAAGTGACGGGGACGTAAACACACTAGCATCGGTTGTCAAGCAATGCTAGGGGAACAAACACAGACACACAAACACACACACATACATATATATATATATTATATATATATATATATACGACAGGCTTCTTTCAGTTTCCGTCTACCAAATCCACTCACAAGGCATTGGTTGGCCCGGGGCTATAGCAGAAGACAGTTGCCCAAGATGCCACGCAGTGGGACTGAACCCGGAACCATGTGGTTGGTTAGCAAGCTACTTACCACACAGCCACTCCTGTGCCTATACAATTTCAGATGGAAGATGGTTTGCTTTTGGCTGGTATGTCTCCTTATTTAGGGTTAAGGCAAAAGACTCTGTATTTAGAACAGGGGATGAATGTAGGATAAAATTTTCCCTTTATACCATGTGGACTAATGTTTTGTGAAGTCTACAGCATAAGGGATACTGCGAAAAAGGGCATTGGCCTTTGTTATAGCTGCCATGAGGTCCAAGTTTACATATGTCCCGTGCATAATATCAGCAAGCGTATGAAGTGGAACAGAGATTTTATTATTTATTTTTTTTATTTTGGTTTATGAAATAATTTAAGAATCATTTTTTCTTTTTTTTATCTAGTTTCAGCTCACGAGCTGTGGCCATGCTGGGGCACCGCCATTTTTATTAACAATGTTGACATAGTAGTAGGGGTGTTGCAGTTCTAAGTCAACTTGTTGAAGCAGATCCTTTGTCAGAAAAAAATTGGATGGAATGAGGTCAGAAGGTGAAGCCCAAAATCACAAAATTGTAGAAGCTTATTGGTACTAAGTTCTTTTGGGAGTTAGTTAGTTAGTTAGTTGATTTTTTGGCTCAAAAAGCAAAAAGCAAGGCCATGTAGGGGAACATGGAGTTATGTACAGGGTGGTGTTCATGTAAAGAGTTCAGGCCACTTGAGGTCAAGGGAGACTTTGAACTGAGCGGTCGTCGGCATCTTCACCATACTAACCAGTTACTAACCTGCTGGAGCAGGATCAGAGAATGCACTGCACTCATTGACTATTACAATTTCTAGTTTGTAGATGTGCTTGTGCACAAAGTGGAATTAATTTGCAATTTCTTAAATTTTAATCTCAAGTTGCTTCTCAGTTCTATTAAAAGAGAGTGAAGGAAATTTTTTGGTAATTTTAGTGTAGATATCTATTTCCCTGTCATTGTGATGGTCAGAGCAAGCATTTATTATAGAATTAATTTTATTTTCTATCCAATGAGGCTTGAAAATACTTTTGGGAGATAGAGAATACTTACATTGGACATATGAAATTAATCTGTCAGTAGATTTAATTTTATTTTACATCTTTGTTTTTATTTTGTTTTTCTCTCGTAATGACAGACATACATAAGTATGTGTGAAAGAGTTGATGGTGTGACATGGACACAAAGGTCAAGGAGTAACTTTTGAGATTTTGTTTTTTTTTCAGAATTGGAAATGGAAATGCATTTAATTTGTTGATACATGCAGATAGAAACTAAATGTTTGTATACATCAGTGTTTGAGTAGGTGTATATGTATTTATATATATATATATATATATAGGCACAGGTGTGGCTGTATGGTAAGAAGTTCCGTTCCCAGTCACATGGTTTTAGATTCAGTTCCACTGTATGGTACAATGGGCAAGAGTCTTCCACTATAGCCGCTGAACTACTAAAACCTTGTGAGTGGATTTGATAGATGGAAACTGAATGAAGCCCCTCATGTATGTGTGAATGTCTATAAAATAAGTACCAGTTAAGCACTGAAAATGTAATTGACTTAACCCCTCCCTTAACCCTCTTGTTACTGTATTTATTTTGAGATGCTCTGTGTTTCTTTCAATTAATTTTAATTATTACAAAGAATTCAGTAAAATTAC
>NC_043004.1:98980420-99025420 GCF_006345805.1 Octopus sinensis | reverse complement strand
CTTTTTCTGAAAGCCTTTATGCAATGCTTCTGATTGACAACAGTTCTTCTCTGCACAAACTATTCTATTCTTGTTTGGCTTTAGAGCATCATTCCTCCCAAATACAGGGCATAAAAATTTGGTGGGATACAGTCCTAGTTTAGGTAGTTTGTTGAAGGATTTTCTAATGTTTTTTGTGTGCTAACCATTGTTGTAATCACCAGGTATAATTATAGAGTAGGCGTCGAGCTGGCAGAACCGTTAGCACGCCGGGCGAAATGCTTAGCGGTATTTCGTCTGCCGTTGCGTTCTGAGCTCAAATTACGCCGAGGTCGACTTTGCCTTTCATCCTTTCGGGGTCGATAAATTAAGTGCCAGTTATGCACTGGGGTCGATATAATTGACTTAATCCGTTTGTCTGTCCTTGTTTGTCCCTCTATGTTTAGCCCGTTGTGGGCAGTAAAGAAATAGGTATAATTATAGAGTAGCCAGTTTTTATCACTTGTAATGATGCTAACCAGAAAGAACACAATAGCAAGTCTACTCTCCAATGATGAGAAGCAGGCAATTCTTTGATGAAGCCAAGTAGCAGTCATGATAATGAAGGATATCTGGCTATGATGAAATATTACTTTTCTTGGAAACAGGTAAGAGTGGTGACAGAGAGGATATCTTCCCATTAAAAATCTGCTTCGATAAATTCTGTTTGATTCATAGAAGTATGGAAAAGTGGATGTTTAAATAATGATAATGACACACACACATATCTACTCAAATACAAAAATACTGTTAAGATTTAGATGAAGGGATTGTGTGAGCCACAACTTTAAGAAAAATGTGTGGTAAGTAGCTTGTTTACCAACCACATGGTTCCAGGTTCAGTCCCACTGCGTGGCACCTCGGGCAAGTGTCTTCTACTATAGCCTCAGGCTGACCAAAGCCTTGTGAGTGGATTTGGTAGACGGAAACTGAAAGAAGCCCGTCGTATATATGTATATATATATATGCGTGTGTGTGTTTGTGTGTCTGTGTTTGTCCCCCTAACATTGCTTGACAACTGATACTGATGTGCTTATGTCCCCGTTACTTAGCGGTTCGGCAAAAGAGACCGATAGAATAAGTACTGGGCTTACAAAAGAATAAGTCCTGGGGTCGAGTTGCTCAATTAAAGGCGGTGCTCCAGCATGGCTGCAGTCAAATGACTGAAACAAGTAAAAGAGCAAAAGAGTATATTGTAGTGATGAAATAATTTGACTAAAGTACACTAAAGACAAGTCACTTTGATGCATGTCTGTATTGAGTTCTATCTCACACCAGTTTATTTGGGTCACTATGCCTAAGCAAAATCTTGGTTTCAAATTTTGGCCCAATGGCCAGTAAGTTTGGAGAAAGGAGTAAGTTGATTACATCAACCCCAGTACTGAAATGGTACTCTTTTTATCGATCCCAAAGAGGTGAAAGGCATAGCTGACCTTGGCAGAATTTGAACTCAGGATGTAAAAACAGATAAAACGGCACCTAAGCATTTTGCCCTGTGTGCTAACGACTCTGCTAGCTTGCTGACTTAATAACAACGATAATGATACCCATAATGATATTGCTTTAATAATCCTTTCTACTAAACACACAAGGCCTGAAATTTGGGGAAGGAGACTAGTTGATTTCATCGACCCCAAGTGTTTCACTGGTACTTAAGTTATTGACACTGAAAGGATGAAAGGCAAAGTTGACCTCAGCAGAATTCGAACTCAGAACATAGTGGCAGAAGAAATACCGTTAAGCATTTCACCCAGTGTGCTATTGATTCTGCCAGCTTGCTACCTTTATAATATTCTTTTCTACTCTAGGCTCAAGGCCCGAAATTTTGGGGGAGGGTGCCAAGCGGTTAGATCGACCGCCATACACAAACGGTACCCGAAAGGATGAAAGGCAAAGTCAACCTTCACGGAATTCGAACTCAGAATGTAGTGACAGACAAAATACAGCTAAGCATTTTGCCCAGCATGCTATCGATTCTGTCAGCTCGTCACCTATATGCATGTACATATGTATGTATGTATATATATATATATCATCATCATCATCGATTAGCGTCCGCTTTCCATACTAGCATGGGTTGGACAGTTCAACTGGGGTCTGGGAAGCCAGAAGGCTGCACCAGGCCCAGTTTGATCTGGCAATGTTTCTATGGCTGGATGCCCTTCCTAATGCCAACCACTTCATGGAGTGTAGTGGGTGCTTTTTACGTGCCACCGGCACAGGTGCCAGACAGGGCTGGCAAACGGCCACTATCAGATGGTGCTTTTTATGTGCCACCGGCACGGGGGCCAGGCGAGGCTGGCAATGGCCATGAATGGATGGTGCTTTTTACGTGCCACCGGCATATATATATATATATGTGTGTGTATATATATATATACATATATATATATATATATATATATATACATGCTTTAATCATAAGGGCAGATAGAAAAAAACCAAGAATATGAAAGAGAAAGACAGTGGGCAAGAGACATGAGAAAAAGCAAGAGGAAAATCAAGGGTACTTTTTAAAATATGTTTGAGAAGATCTGTTGCGTCAAGTGAAACCAAAATCTTCGCTGTGGTCAGATTTTGGTTCCAGTGTCATGTAAAATATCTCATCTGGATGAAGTCGTTGCCAGTCACCCCTGACTGTCTCCCATGCCGATGGCATGTAAAATGCACCATCCAAACATGGCTGATGCTAGTCCCCACTGACTGGATCCTGTGCTGGTGGCATGTAAAAAGCACTATCTAAACGTGATCAATCCCAGGCCCACCTGGCTGGCTCCAGTGCTAGTGGCACGTAAAAAGCACCCACTACACTCTTAGAGTGGCTGGCATTAGGAAGGGCATCCAGCTGAAGAGACATTTCCAGATTAGATTGGTGCTAGGTGTAGCTGTTGGCTTTCCAGACTTAAGTCAAACCATCCAACCCATGCTAGCATAGAAAATGGACGTTAAACGATGATGATGATGATGTATAGAGAGAAAGAGAGAGGGAAAGAGAGAGAGAAAGAGAAAGTGAGAAAGAAAGAGAGAGAGAGAGAGAAAAAAGAGAAAGTGAGAAAGAAAGAGAGAGAGAAAGATAGACAGCCAAAAAGATAGATGTATACATATATATGTGTACATATATATATGTACATACATATAAGTACCTCCATCCATCCATCCATACACACACACTCACATACAAACACCTTGCGTGCATACACACATGCACACTCACACACTCACACACAAACACAATCATACAAGCACAGATTTTCTTGAAGGTAATCGTATAAGCTCCTCACAACTTGGAGCTGTTTATGAAAACTATAATCTCAATAAATGCCATTAGATGCATCCAGACACATGTGGATCCTTAGTACTCACACTGACATTTGCACACAGCCAAAGTGAACACATATGCATACTTTATCGCAAAGACGCATACAGACTAATTGTACGTACATATAATTCCTTTGCTCTCAATTATAGACATGTAGAAATATACATAGACAGATACACTCGTATATACAAACATGAATATGTATTAAAGTGCACCTACGCTCAATTTCACATGCACCGAAAAACATACAAATACATACACATATGCAGGAGTGGCTGTGTGGTAAGTAGCTTGCTTACCAACCACATGGTTCCGGGTTCAGTCCCACTGCATGGCATCTTGGGCAAGTGTCTTCTGCTATAGCCCCGGGCCGACCAATGCCTTGTGAGTGGATTTGGTAGACGGAAACTGAAAGAAGCCTGTCATATATATGTATATATATATGTATGTGTTTGTGTGTCTGCGTTTGTCCCCCTAGAAGTGCTTGACAACCGATGCTGGTGTGTTTACGTCCCCGTCACTTAGCGGTTCGGCAAAAGAGACTGATAGAATAAGTACTGGGCTTACGAAAGAATAAGTCCCGGGGTCGATTTGCTCGACTAAAGGCGGTGCTCCAGCATGGCCGCAGTCAAATGACTGAAACAAGTAAAAGAGTAAAAGAGAAAGAGTATATCATATTCATACGAATGTAGACACAAAGAAACAGTTACTTTTAACGAGTGTTGCTTCATTTAGAAACACCAGCATATACTTGCCTTGATTATTATGATCCTATATGAACATCTACCAACAAATGCTTGTCTACATCTATGTACAAACATTCACAAAATGCATACAATCAAGGGCGTATACTTAGAACACCATGCACAATTGTATGCATGCAGATATATGTACAGGTATATATATATGTACACGTATATATTTACTGACAAAATAGTATTGATATGCACTTATTCTTCAGTGAATTATGTTTGTGCTCATTCTAAAAATTATTGATATTCAATGAAATTGCTATATTTTTTTTCATATGCATGTGTTTAAAGTGTCCTTACATATATGCATGCATACGTATAGAATATATGGAAATATATAAAACACATACAACAAAGATATATATATATATATATATATATATATATATATACATATATATATATATATATATATATATATAATATATATATTATATATATATATATATATATATATATATATATATATATATATTATATATATATATATATATATATATATATATGTATGTATATAAGTATATACACATATATGTCATGTGAATATTTACATACACTAAACTACATTCACAATCATAGACACATGTACATACATTTTTGCATGCATATATGCATATGCTATTATATAAAGTAATATATGTATGTATATATATATATATATATATATATATATATATATATATATATATATATATATATATACATATATATATACACATACACACACATATAAAAATATATATATAATTTTGTATATATATATATCTATATCTATATTTATATATATATGCATATATATATATATGCATACACATACACACACACACACCACACACACACACACACACATATGTATTTCTGTGGCTTGTAGTCCCACATATATGTATAGTTAAGCTGTTGGCTTGCAGCACAAATTGCTATAATCTTGTTTACTCTGAGTCAAAGAAATACTTAACCTCAATCTAACAGGTTGCCAATGTCTTTTACACACATTTTACACACACAGTTTTACCTTCATTTTCTCTTCCGTCTTACTTGGCTTTCTCAGTATAGTCTGTCTTTCATCCTATTTTCTTTTTCTATTTTCCTTCTTTCTATCATTTCACTTTCTATTTATTTCTATTATTCTTTTCTTTCTCTAATAAAAGTCTGTTTTTTTTCCCAATAATTTTGTCTTTCTGTGCAATAGTTTTTCTCTTTCTCTACATTTCTGTTGTTCAGTTTTGTTTTTCCTCATCTGCTATTAAGCTAGTCTTTCTTTCTTTCTTTGCTTTTGTTATTCTTTTCATTCATTTGTTTGTCCTTCATTCTCAAAACCAAACTTGCTATGTTTTTTTTCTGTATTACTTTTATAATGCCTGTTTTTCTCTTTTCGCTGTTTATTTTGTTTCCCTCATCTCTCAAAGCCAGCCACATAACAAGTGTTTTAAGGTTATTTCCTCCCACTATTGAAAGCTGTGACTGTCTTTTGCATTTTGCCCTATCCGCCATGTATTCCTTCACTAACCCTATTGCCCTTATTTCCTCCTCTAACACCTTTAGCCCTGTCACCATATTTTTAATCATATCACCATGTCTTTCTCAAGGTTTTTTTCCTTCTCTATTTCTTTCCAGATTCATTTTCCTCGCTCTTCTCACCTCATCACTTTTAGTTTTACCTCAGCATTTGGTCCAGCTCTCTCTTCTAATTTCTCTTCACATCCATCACTGGATCTATCCCCTCACCTTCTGCAATTCGTTGTCTTCTTCTTCACTCTTACAACAACACATTGCTCATCAACTGAACAATTAGATTTCCACTCTTTCCAGCCCTCTCTACCCCTCCATATTTAATATTCATGTCTCACATCTAAAATTCCTGCTTCTTCATACACATGCAACATAAACCTTTCTCTTCAATTTCAGTGACACTCCTCTCCAAGTTAACCCCTCATTAAGTTTCTAGAACTTTTGCTGTGCACCTCTCTGCTGTGTGCCTCTCTGCTGTGTGCCTCTCTGCTGTGTGCCTCTCTGCTGTGTGCCTCTCTGCTGTGTGCCTCTCTGCTGTGTGCCTCTCTACTGTGTGCCTCTCTGCTGTGTGCCTCTCTCCTGTGTGCCTGTCAGCTGTGTGCCTCTCTGCTGTGTTCCTCTCTGCTGTGTGCCTCTTTGCTGTGTGCCTCTCTGCTGTGTGCCTCTCTGCTGTGTGCCTCTCTCCTGTGTGCCTCTCTGCTGTGTGCCTCTCTGCTGTGTGCCTCTTTGCTGTGCGCCTCTCTGCTGTGTTCCTCTCTGCTGTGTGCCTCTCTACTGTGTGCCTCTCTGCTGTGTGCCTCTCTCCTGTGTGCCTCTCTGCTGTGTGCCTCTCTCCTGTGTGCCTCTCTGCTGTGTGCCTCTCTGCTGTGTGCCTCTCTGCTGTGTGCCTCTCTGCTGTGTGCCTCTCTGCTGTGCCTCTCTGCTGTGTGCCTCTCTGCTGTGTGCCTCTCTGCTGTGTGCCTCTCTGCTGTGTGCCTCTCTACTGTGTGCCTCTCTGCTGTGTGCCTCTCTCCTGTGTGCCTCTCTGCCGTGTGCCTCTCTCCTGTGTGCCTCTCTGCTGTGTGCCTCTCTGCTGTGTACCTCTCTCCTGTGTGCCTCTCTGCTGTGTGCCTCTCTGCTGTGCGCCTCTTTGCTGTGTGCCTCTCTGCTGTGTGCCTCTCTGCTGTGTTCCTCTCTGCAGTGTGCCTCTTTGCTGTGTGCCTCTCTGCTGTGTGCCTCTCTGCTGTGTGCCTCTCTCCTGTGTGCCTCTCTGCTGTGTTCCTCTCTGCTGTGTGCCTCTTTGCTGTGTGCCTCTCTGCTGTGTGCCTCTCTGCTGTGTGCCTCTCTGCTGTGTGCCTCTCTCCTGTGCGCCTCTCTGCTGTGTGCCTCTCTGCGGTGCGCCTCTCTGCTGTGTGCCTCTCTGCTGTGTGCCTCTCTGCTGTGTGCCTCTCTGCTGTGTGCCTCTCTCCTGTGTGCCTCTCTGCTGTGTGCCTCTCTACTGTGTGCCTCTCTGCTGTGTGCCTCTCTCCTGTGTGCCTCTCTGCTGTGTGCCTCTCTCCTGTGTGCCTCTCTGCTGTGTGCCTCTCTGCTGTGTACCTCTCTCCTGTGTGCCTCTCTGCTGTGTGCCTCTCTGCTGTGTGCCTCTCACTCTAGTGACCCTTGTTAAGTCTAATCCATTGTTTAACATGTCTTCTAAGCAACTACATCTTTTTCTTTTGCCCATTTCATTCCATTTCCAAGAGTCACCATTTACAGCTTCCTTTACACTCCCTTTACATTTAAATCGAGGCACATTCATATATTTGTGGTGCCACCTAAAAGCACTTGTGCTGTGCCATGTAAAATCCCTTAGCACACTCTGTACAGTGGTTGGCTTTCGGAAGGGAATCCAGCCATTAAAAAAAACCATGCCAAATCAGACTGGAGTCTGATGCAGCTCCCCAGCTTGCCAGTGCTGGTCAAACCATCCAACCCATGCCAGCATGGACAACGGATGTTAAATGATGATGATGATGGTGGTGGTGGTGGTGGTGGTGGTGGTGGTGGTAGTGGTGGTGGGGTGGTGATGATGATGATAGTGATGATGATGATGATGAAGATGATGGTGGTGGTGGTGGTGATGATGATGGTGATGGTGATGAGGATGGTGGTGGTGGTGGTGGTGGTGGTTGTGGTGGTGATGATGATGGTGATGATGATAATGATGGTGGTGGTGGTGATGATGATGATTCACCCAGTGCACTTCGACACCTTTCTTATACACTACCACTGGGCCATTCCCTAATTCTTTCTACTTCACCACATACCATCAGTTTTTTTTTTGTGTTTTCACTATCATATTCTAACACAAGATGGTAAACTGGCAGAATCATTCCAGTGCAAGACAAAATACTTTGCAACATTTCGTCTGTCTTTATGTTCTGAGTTCAAATCCTATGAAGGTCAACTTTGCTTTTCACCCTTTCAGATCCTATAAAATAAGTACCAGTTGAATACTGGGGGTTGATGTAATCGACTTATTCCCTCCCATGAATCTGCTGGTGTTGTGTCAAAATTTGAAACCCATACCATATTCAAACCATTTGCTTCCATACCTCCATATATTTCTCCCAACTATTCACCTTCTCCGCCAATCCATCCATACTCTTTACTATTAACACCAGATCACATGCATGCAGTAAACCCACCTTTGCACTTTCAAGCAAGCATCTCCCTCACCACCACCACCATCATCATCATTATCATCATCATCACTCTCATCCTGACCCACCCATCTCATCAATTAAAATCCATTTTCTATGCTATAATGAATTGGACAGTTTGACAGTATCTGATGATCCAAGTTTTACAGACCGATGTTCTTTTTGTCATTGACTCTGAGGTTTTCAACTTAGGAAATCACAGTTCTTGAGAATATGCCCTTACCCTCATCCTCATCTCCTCCACACCTCTCAACTCACCTATATGTAATGGAGAGCAGCCCTGCATCACCTCCTACTCAAATCTTCTCCTCCTTCCTCACCATTCTTATCACTGATTCCCTCTCACTAATTCCCTGACAATACTTTTACTTATCCATCCTGTTACCCTCTTCCATCTTATTTTGTCTCCAAGCACCACTTTATCTACCCATCTATAAACATAGGTTAGCGCTACATCTCATCCTACTAAACCACCCTCCATCCTAACATTTTTCTCTCTTTCTCACTCTACTTTCACTTTCACTTTGCCCTTTCCCTTCCATCATTTCCCTTCCCTAGCCCTATCTCTGGTAAGTTTCTTCCCTGTAATTCTCTCTCATAGTCACAAAATAATCACGAGACACGTTGATAGCGGACAAGCTGCCAGGTCACAGGTCAGATATTAGTGGGTAAACCTATGATCAAAACCATCCAAAGAATGACCTTTCCAATCTTTTTAACAAAGCTGGTTGTGGCTGGAGAGAGATTTCACAGCTAATTCTAGATAGTTGCATGATTACATTCATGCTACCTTGCAGGCTCATAAACAGTCTAATTGAGAAAGCACATGTGGTATTGACAGCAGCAAAGCTGAATGAGAGCCAACTGCTTCTAAATTATAATCCTATTTCAGTTGTCAGACCTGTATGTTCACTTCGGGGCTTATAACCAAAAACATTGTTTTAGTGCAAGGCTAGGTATATCTATTCCTGTGTAAATTTAACTACCAAAGTAGTTACGTTTGTCTGTGTTTCTAGTTTCTAAATAAGCTACTGAGTGTATGAGTACATTGATTTCTTCATCAAAGGGTACACACAAATACACACACACACCCATATATGTAAACTCACATACTCTTATATATATCATATGTGTGTGTGTGTGTGTGTGTGTGTGTGTGTGCATCTGTTAACTGAATATATATGTGCGTGTGTAAATAAGATATATGTATGTATATATATATATACATATATATATATATATATATATATATACATATATATATATATATAATATATATATATATATATATACATACATATATACATACATACATATATATGCATGTGAATGTATGTTTGCATACTTGTTTGTATGACTGTGCGTATGTGCGTATGTGTGTGTGTGTGAGAGTGAGAGAGAGAGAGAGAAAGAGAGAGAGAGAGAGAGAAGGAGTGATTTTTTTCTCCTCAGATTTAATCACAGACCTAATCAAAGGTATCATGCTAACAAGTATGTTTATAACCAGTTTAAACAAACAGCCACTGCCTTTACACAAATTATTCTGTGTTTTGTTGTACATTTGATACACTTAATTGAATGTACCCGTTTTTAATTAGTTGTTCACAATTCGTATCAGAGTATCTCCCAAAGCGACATCATATTAGACCAAACCAATATTCGATTCAAGGGGAAAAAAATGTGTTTTTTCTTTTTTTAGTTTAAAACTTTTGGCATTACAATTCTGGTTCCTGGCTGGTAGACATAAATATTTTTGTCTATTTTAACACCACTATATGACCCTGGTTGCCTTTAGTTCTATGAATTTTGTTACCTCATTTAGGCTAGTACTCTGGTTTGAGAACAGTTTCCATCTTGTTAACTACCAATCACAGATGCTTAGTAAAATGTTGTGAGTTTTGTCTTTCCTCTTCTGAAGCAACCACATATAAAAAGTATTTGAAAAATATCATGAAAACATGACAGAATACGAATCAGGTGAAGCAAGATAGATAAATATTTTATCTAATCTCTATATATAAAGCTGAAGTTGTCTGTGTGTGGCAGGTTTGGTAGCCTTCAACTAAAACTATCTCCTCTGAGACTCTGTGGCGCAAGTTGACCAAAGTTGAGAGTATGATAGAAGAAGGCTTGCTCTTCATTCCATAGAAGATAAAATTCAAATCAGACCATGTTAAGACCAAAAATTATTTACATCAAAAGGGTGCTTTTTTTCTATGAAAATCCCGATTTTTTACGATTTTTGATTGCTGTGTCACCATTTTCCAGTGTATTTCAACCAGAAAAATGTTCACTTAAAGAGAGTAGCAAGCTACATAATGCAAAATTTTTACTTTTTAATAATTTCAATTCTAAATGGTCGAAACAAACCCGAGCAACGCCAGGCAATACTGCTAGTATATAGATAAAATATTTGAACTCAACGGCACAAGTTTTGTGTCATTAAGAGTTTTGGGAAAGAATATTATATTCTTCATTACCTCAATTATTTTAGCTTTCAACTGAAATAAATCTCAGATCATATGCAAGCCAACATAGTAATCTATACCAACGAGAGGATCTCCACTATTGTTTAACCTGCTAAAAAAGAGTAAGAAAATATAACGGAATCTTTCACAAATCACATTGTGTCATCTTCAAGTGGAAATCACATTGGATGAAAAATACGAAGATCGTTATGGACTGCAATGCTTTTCATCACAGTTAAAGCTCATTCAGAACTGATTTGTGCTAAACGACAACAAAAATGAGTATATGGGTACAATCGTGATGATTTGTTAATCAGATCACATTACACCCTTATGGTCCAAGAATGATCCTGCTGTGCACCATAAAGGCCAAATGGTTTCCATTATAAAATCAGAGTGACGTTCTGATTGGTGTTTAATTGACAGAAAGAATGCAGAACTGCATTTGCCTAATTACATGATCCTCACCTTTCATTACCTGTATGTATGTATTTGAATACCTGCACCTACCCTCAAAATTAAAAGCCCCCATATATGTATCCATATTCTGCGGGACTATCATTATATCTCTCCCTACATCAGTTCCCTATATTCAAGGTACTTCCACATGTATCTATGCTCTCAAATGTTTTCAGAGAACACCTCATTTTTCTGTAGGTGTGACCTTTTTGATGTCCTAAACCACAGTCACTCTGCTATAATGTTTATATCCAGGTATTGCTGTACATCTACTTATAACTGCTTTGTTCTTCATGCACATGTCAGCATCTATGTCTCTCCCTGGTTTCAGTTCTACTCCTCAACATCACCTCCTTCACTTTATACCACCACATACAATCTTCTCTCCCATAAATAAACTATTAAATTATGAAAATTGAAAACCAAGGAATTCGTCATTACAACCACTGCATGACTTCCTTCACATTCTAATTTATTCTCCTTGTAACATTCGTTGTCTCGGAAGCAAATTTGTCGACCTTAAAATTCTTTACTCAAAAACAAACTGCACAAAGCTAAACAACTTTCCTTACATAATACTTCATCTTTGTATGGGTTAAAAGCCAAATAGTAATTCCCCAAAACACAATTTTTGGCAGGGAAATGTACCTCTCTCTCTCTCTCTCTCTCTCTCTCTTCTCTCTCTCTCTCTCTCTCTCTCTCTCTCTCTCCATCCCTCTTTCTCTCCCCCTCTCTCTTGCAAACCAGCCTGTACAGTTTCTATTTCTAAATTTTTTTTTATCGTCATGTCGCTCCTCCCAGTCATACACTTTCTCATTGGCTGACGTATTAAACATGTTCTGCTTTATTTTCTAATGAATAAATAAACTTTCTCTGACAAACTGACAGAGCCTCCAACCCATCTTCTTATCCTCCTCCACACACAGACATGAACATCCAGTAGTACAGCATTGTTTCTGTTACATCCTTCAGTCTAGAGTCTGCAGGAGAACACTTGCGAACCACTTCCCATCCCTCTGATTTACACTTATTCCTACAAAGGGGGAAATAAGATTGAAGATTGTCATTGTAAACAAAACTACAAGGAGCATTCCTGGAGTTTTGAGACTTCTCTAGAAGAGACATTAATTTCAAAAAAGTACAAACTCTAGCCTCCTTCAAAAGTAGGGTCTTCTGACTTCAATGTGCTTGTTGCAGCACTACAGCTATTCAGTGGAGGCCACGTGAAAGTCTTCCAAATTGTCCAGGACCTTCGTTGCAAAGTGTCCAGGATCTTCATTGCAGTCTCCTTCATCTTCTAGATGTCCTCAAAATGACTCTTCCTGAGGTTCTCTTTCAACTTGGGAACAACCAAAAGTCACAGGGAACAAGGCTTGGAATATAGAAAGGATGATGGACAGTCTTGATGTCCACCTCTGTCAAGTAGCTGCTCACTAAGATGGAATTGTGGACTGGTGCATTTTTTTGGGGCAGGGGCTCTGGCCGTCTGCAACAAAATCTCTTCCTTCAAAACCCCCACACAAAGTATTAATTGTTGACCTTCTGATGAGAGGAAACCCAATGGATGTGGATACTGTTCTTTCAGTTAACAAAAAAACAGTAGCATCATGAGCCTCCTGTGATCTTACATTGCCAGGCCTCTTATGCTTGTGTAAAACAGATGTTGGGGCCCATACAAGTTAACCCATAAGCAGTCTGGAGCATTTCCTAAGTTTTTGTAGCAAAGATATTTATTTCATATCAAGTTCCCATCTCATCTTCATGTCCCATCTACATTCTGCAAACTAGTCAACTGTCAAAGCAGTGATTAGTAGAGTGACTTCAAAGTGTTGTTCCAGCTGTTTTCTTTAATCTGAGAAAACAAAAGTTGGTAAGACAGTTTATTAGCTGTATAATAATGACTAGCTACTTCGACCTGTGCTTCGCTTGGGTTTTGGTGGTGATGGCAACCAAACGGTAGCCCCGAGGGACTTGCAACCCTCCTTACACCATTGCCCACCTCATTTTACACCCCTGTGTAAATTTTGGTGCCAATCCGACCCCAAACCTTTCCCATGCCAAAATGAGACGAATAACCAAGAAATCAAACAACGTTTTCACATTTCAGCTTTTTAGATATTGACTAGCAGTATCGCCCAGTGTTGCTCGGGTTTGTAAGGGAAATAACTATATAAGAATTTTTAGAGAGTTATAGCCAAAAAATAGCAAAAAAATGCATTAAAAATGGAAAAAAAAAATGATGGTAAATTTTTTTTTAAATCGTAGACTCATCGTAGACATTTTTAGAGAGTTACTTCCCTTATATAATAGCGAAAAAATGCATTAAAATGGAAAAAAATGATGGTAAATTTTTTTTTAATCGTAGACTCATCGTAGACGCACGCTAATACCCAGAAGGGCTCGATATGAATCACGACTATAAGATACCCGGTTTTGGTTAAACTGCACCGCAAAATGTGGGAGTAGTTAGGAATCTAAATCATAGGAGACAGACACCACACAACCTCACTTTTATATATAAAGAAGATATATCAAAATCACAGTAATATAGGACTGTTATAACTACCTCTCCTAAAAAGAGAGTTTCAAAACTTCTGGAATGCACCTCGTACAAGCTATTGCGTGGTGTTGAAGTTTCCAATATCTAAAATAAAGTCTTTACTCTACTAAGTTGTTGAGTTCTCTCTTCACTTTGGAAGTAGTCGTACCGAGCACGTCATACTTACTCTTATGTATATATCGGAGTATGTTGGTGTGTGTTTGTATGCATTTGTGTGTGTGTGTATGTGTGTCAGTGTGTCTATGCATATATGTATATACATGCATGCGTGTACATATATATGAATTTCTCACACATCAAAATTAATGCAGCTAAGCATGTGTATGTTTGTATGTGTGTGTGTGTGTGTGTGTGTGTGTGTGTGTGTGTGTGTGTGTGTGCATGTGTGTGCATGTGTGTGTGTCTGCATATATATTTCAGTGTACATCTGAGACAATGGCTGTCAATTTAGGACTGTATCTAAGGCATCATTATTCTCTCCTATTCTCGTCAATCCCATATTTTCAGTTGCTGCTGCTGCTACTGCTGCTGTTTTTTTCTTCTTCTTCTTCTACTTCTTCTTCTTCTTCTTCTTCTTCTTCTTCTTCTTCTTCTTCTTCTTCTTCTTCTTCTTCTTCTTCTCCTTCTTCTCCTTCTTCTTCTTCTTCTTCTTCTCCTCCTCCTCCTCCTCCTACTACTACTACTACTACTACTACCCCCCCACCGCCGCCACCACTACTACTACCACTACTACTACCACCACCAAAACCACCACCAAAACCACCACCACTACTACTACTACTACTACTACTACTACTACTACTACCACCACCACCACCACCACCACCACCACCAAAACCACTACTACTACTACTACTACTACTACTACTACTGCTACTACTACTACTGTTTCTATGTACACTTTGGTGCCAAATTGCAAGTTTTGTTTACATTCTTCTTTTGTTTCATTTACAACTTGTTGTCATTTTTCAAGAGTTCCGCTTGTTTGAATTTCCAAGGAACTTCGACCGTTTGCTCTGATACATATCCTTTTGTATTTCCATGCCAGCTGAACACGTCATTTTTGCAACTGGTCTTGAAAGTTCTTCCCAAAGGAGTTTTGGCTGTCAGCTGCATACGTATGCACACATTGTTACACTATGAGATTTGCATATATCGCATGCACATATGTATATGTATATATGTAAGAGATTGCGTGAAAATGTACAGTCACATACACAAACACTCACAAACACAAACACACACACACATGTACACAGACACAGATAAGCACGTAACATCACACGCAAATATTCATCTTACTGCCTATATACACATCTTTATCAAGAGAGGAAACATTTTATGCATGTGAAAGAGTCATTTTCGGGTAGCTGCATACACTCACAATACATACACCCTTCCTATGTGTATGTAATGTGTATATATTTGTGTGTGCTCATGTGTGTATGATTGCATGTATATATGTACATGCATGCAAGTGAGTATATGTATATATATATATATATATACACAAATATAAGAGAGCGTCTACTATGTGGTCGACTCTTGAGCTAAAAATAGATCCGCTATGGTCTCAACCAACTACAAATGTATCTATATTTATGTTATTTTTCATTTGTCCTGCTTGTTTACGCTCATAGTTGTGCTAATTCTCCTTGGAAACAATTCTTGGTGGTTGAGACCATAGCAGATCTATTTTTAGCGCAAGAGTCGACCACATAGTGGACACTCTCTTATATTTGTGTATAAATTTTTATTGTATCCCTGGTTTTTATGCACTAAGCCACTTGATGTTAAATTGATGTTATTATTAAATTAATATCCAATTTTTTCACCCTTAATTTTGATTTTATATATATATATATATATATATATATATACATATTTATGCACACATACACACAAATATATATATATATAGACATGTATTTATATAGTCTTATAGACATATATACTCTCTTTACTCTCTTTTACTTGTTTCAGTCATTTGACTGTGGCCATGCTGGTGCACCGCCTTTAGTCAAGCAAATCGACCCCAGAACTTGTTCTTTGTAAGCCCAGTACTTATTCTATCGGTCTTTTTTGCCGAACCGCTAAGTGACGGCGATGTAAACACACCAGCATCGGTTGTCAAGCAATGCTAGGGGGACAAACACAGACACATAAACATACACACACACATATATATATATATATACATATATACGATGTGCTTCTTTCAGTTTCTGTCTACCAAATCCACTCACAAGGCTTTGGGCGGCCCGGGGCTATAGTTGAAGACACTTGCCCAAGATGCCACGCAGTGGGACTGAACCTGGAACCATGTGGTTTGTAAGCAAGCTACTTACCACACAGCCACTCCTGCACCTATATATATAGTTTTTCCTTAAATCTCTTTGTAGTTTCAAACGTACTCTGAACATGATAGGGCACAGCCTTCAAGGGTCTGCAGTATATATTTCAGTGTTGCACTTATTTTATTGATATATGTTTATTGATTTACTAAGTTATGCTTTTGACAAAAAGGAAAGCAACCCAAAACACCAGTATACACAAATTCTTGGACATATACACAGACATGCAGGAAGTAAATAGACACCTTTAATTTTCAAAATTTCATATCTAAGCATCTTGATATGTTTTCAGCGGTGTAGAATTTACAATGTAATTATTCTTTTTCATTCCAGGTACCATTATATTAAACATTTGTGAAGAGTAACCAAGCCATGCACAAAAAATTCAGCACAACTGTCAGATTTTTAAAGAGGTCATATTGTTGGGCAACATTGGGCAATATTGTTGGTCTCAGCCAGCGAAAAATTGCTGAAAATCTTCAAATTCCTCTTGCTACTGTTATTAGAATTATAGTGCAATTCAGAAGCCGAGGAAAAGAATCAACAGATTCTCATCCTAGCTGACCTGGGCCCTCGGAAAGGAAGCTTCGCTGTTTCAAGAGAATTGTGGGGAAACAAACCCAGTTCGAAGGTTTCTGACATTGGAAAACAGCTAGAAGTTAGTCCAAGAACGTGTGTTACATATCTGCATAAGCTTGGGTATTATGGATGAGCAGATAGAAGAAAACCTCTCTTTCAACCAATTGATATCAGATAAAAGATTTTGAAAATTAAAGGTGTCTATTTATTTCCTGCATGTCTGTGTATATGTGTGCATGTGTGTGTGTGTAGATATAGTTAGATTGATAGATGCTTGCATACATACATACATACATACATACATACATACATACATACATACATGATATACTATATAGAACATAGCAAAAATCGCATAATAGCTGGGAGCTATACAGTGTAGATAGAAACTACCGTTATTTATTTGAAAGCCTTTAGCTGTGGAGATTGCTGATAGTGTGAAAAAAATTGTCTGTTTGAAAACTGAAAATTATATATTGAGTAATTTTGCATATATCTGCATGTATTAGCAATTATTTGCAAGCATCAGCTGGACATGATATATGTATGAAAATTTTTTGGTAATGCAATAATAAAGATAGTTTCTTTATACTAGTTCTGAGTTTTTACCAAATTACTGACTTTTGCAAAGAATTAGGCATGGACATGGATGTGTGTTTAAAAAGTTTGCTTTGGACTGTGGTTCTAGAATCAATGTTACTCAGTAGGTACCTTAGCCTTGAGTCAACCAAATACCAAAATGGAATTTCCTTGGAAGAAACTGTGTGGAAGCCCACCTGAAGAGGAGCTGTTGCTGTTCATGAAAAGTAGACATAATCTGTTACCTGATTTAACATCATAATCTCATATATAGTAGTCTTTAGGGGACTCCTCTCAGTTTTCTGTATTCAGGTCTCAGTTGAAGGATAACATCCTTGTTTGCCTCTCACTAATCTTAGTGACTTTGAAAAGTACCATTCATAATAATTAGCTTGTCTTCGTGGGAAACAATTTGGGGTGATAAACAACTAGCCTCTTTGAAAATGAGTACCAGTCATTACTGGGAAGGGGAATAACTCAGTAAATGGCCTGCTATTTCACGGGAACATTGCTTAAAAAATAAGGGGTGTTAGCTTAGTTCACCTTCCGGAGTATTTGAGCAGTTCCAAGCAGTGCTGTTTTCTGCAAGTGCTCCACCCTTATTGCAGCCCCTATTTGTTCTATGTATTTCTCGAGATTTTTGCTCACTGTTCCCAGGGCTCCAACAATTATTGGTACTACTGCTACCTTTTTCATCGACCACAACTGCTTAACTTCCCAAGCTAACCTCTCATATCTCTCAACTTTTCTTTCTTCCTTATTGCATACCTTTTTGTTAGCTGAGTATGCTATATCTATGATCCAGCATAGTTTTTTTTTTTTCTCAATTAAGACTATATCTGGTTTTCTATTCTCTATCTCATGGTCGCACTGAATCATAAAATCCCATAGGGTCTTTGCATTTCTATTTTCGATGTTGCCTTTGGGTTTGTGATTGTACCAATTTTTTGCTCTGTCAAGTCCATACTTGTTGCAGTGTCCAACAGACAAGCATGGCTATATTGTCATGGCATCTCTTATATCCCTTCTGGGCTAGTGGCATCATCATAATCATCATCATTTAACGTCTGCTTTCCATGCTAGCATGGGTTTGGATGGTTTGACTGTGAGCTGGCAAACCAGATGGCTGCACCAGGCTCCAGTCTTGATCTGGCAGAGTTTCAACAGCTGGATGCCCTTTCTAACGCCAACCACTCCGAGAGTGTAGTGGGTGCTTTTACGTGCCACCGGCAAATTATTATTATATTATTATTATTATTATTATTATTATTATTATTATTATTAGGGTGGTGAGCTGGCAGAATCATTAGTATGCCTGGCAAAATGTTTAGCAGCATTTCTTCCATCTTTGCATTCTGAGTTCAAATTCTGCTTTTACCGTTCATCCCTTTCAGGGTCAATAAAATGAGCACCAGTTAAACACTGGAGTTGAAGTAATTGTCGTAAACCTCCTCCAAAACTGCAGTCCTTGTGCCAAAATCTCAAATTGTTATCATTATCATTGTATATATAACATGTAAACTGCCCTTCTTTGTTTTATTGTATACACAGTATATACTTTCTACATATTATATTTTTTAAATTTTATTTTTATCACTTCATTCTCATTTCATTCTACACTCATGGAGTGGTTGGCGTTAGGAAGGGTATCCAGCTGTAGAAACACTGCCAGATCTGACTGGCCTGGTGCAGCCTTCGGGCTTCCCAGACCCCAGTTGAACCGTCCAACCCATGCTAGCATGGAAAGAGGACGTTAAACGATGATGTAAAACCCAACACATTATGTCTGTCATTGTATTGTACACCTCATCCTTCACCTTGGTTCAAATAAAAGAAATCATCGTTGTTGTTGTCGTCATAATCATCATCATCATCATCACCATGACCACCACCCTTATTGACGTTGTTATTGTTGTTGTGTGCTTGTGTTTATATGCATGTATCTATGTGTGATCCCCCAAATTACCAAAATATTATTATTATTATTATTATTATTATTATTATTAGGGTGGTGAGCTGGCAGAAACCTGGACGCTATCAAAGAAGCTTGAGAGGCGGTTGGATGGAACCTACACTCGCCTCCTTATGAGAGCTCAAAATCTCTTGTGGAAGCGCCATCCAGCCAAAATGCAAATATATGGGAAACTACCACCTGTGTCATCTCTTGTGAAAGGTAGGAGAGTCCAGTTTGCTGGACATTGTTGTAGAGCTGAAAAAGAAGTAATTTCTACTCTTCTCCTCTGGAAGCCATCTACTCGCAATACCAGAGGGCGCACACTCTCCTACCCTGATGTAATCTCCAGGGATACAGGCATCTAGCAACAGGACCTCCGTAATGCCATGATGGACCGTGAAGTCTGGCGTAGCATGGTAAATTCCATTGTCTCGACCACGGTCGAACAATGATGATGATGAACCAAAATATAAAGCAAAGTTTCTAAGCGTTTTAAATCTAACTGAAAGCTTTCACAATATCTAGCTAATAATAAAAGATATGGGTGTATTTTAACACCCAGTCAAAGAAGATTATTGCAGACATTATTTATAAGCATACGTTTTCATTCTGCTTATCATGATTACCATCGTTGAAACATTATTATTGAACTCTCGTAATATTCGAGTCATTATGATTATGAATGGAGATATCTCAGACACAAGGGTGCTAAAGTTTTGACAAATAGATCACTGTAGAATACGCCAAAATGTTCGTCGGCTTTACATTCTGCTGAATAATCAGAATGTGTGTGTATGTGTGTGAGTGCGTGTTTCTGTGTGTGTGTGTGTGTGTGTGTGGTGTGTGTGTGTGTGTGTGTGTGTCTGTGTGTGTGTGTGTGTGTGTGTTGTGGCTGTGGAGGTAGTGGTGGTTTTGTGATGTTATAACTTAACGGCAATATGAAAATATGAGGATGCACTTGAGAGAGAGAGAGAGAGAGAGAAGTAAGAGTTAAGAGAAAAATAAAGAGAGAGGGAGCGATAGAAAGAGACAGAGAGAGAGACAGAGTGAAAGAAAAAGAAAGAGACAGAGAGAGAGACAAAGGGAGAGCGGGAGAACGAAAGAAAGAGACAGAGAGAAAGAAAGAGAGACAGACATTGATAGTATGTAAAGCATGTCGATGCATTGTATTGTGTACATTTAGGTTAATTGGTATTGATATGGATTGTATATGTGTGTGTATATGTATATATATATATATAATATATATATATATGTATATATATATGTGTGCGTGTGTGTGTATATGTTTATAAATGTATGTGTATACACACAAGCATGTACACACACACACATACACATGCATGTATTTATGCATTCATGTATCTGAATATATGTGTGTGTATGTGTTATGTATGTACGTGTATTTGTTAATATTTAAAAAGAAACAGCCGGGCGAAAAGCTTAACAGTATTTCGTCTGCCGTTATGTTCTGAGTTCAAATTCCGCCAAGGTCGATTTTCCCGTTCATCCTTTCGGCAGTCGATAAATTAAGTACCAGTTATGCACTAGGGTCAGAGAATAATGAAATGTCAAGTATTTTGTCAGGCTAGTGATTAGTAATACATAATAGGTGCAAGTGTGACTATGTGACCTGAAGTTTGCTTCCCCAACGCAAGGTCCCATGCCTTTCAACCTTTCAGGCTTGATGAAATAGGTACCAGTTGAGCCCTGGGGTCAATGTAATACTTAATCCACCTCTGAAATTGCTGGCCTTGTGCCAAAATCTGAAACCAATATATAATGCATATATGCTTGATGTGCATGGCTATGTGGTTAAAAAGTTCATTTCCCAACCATGCAGTTTGGGGTTCAATCTCATGGCATGGAAACAAAGTTGCTCAAAGCTTTGTGAGTGGATTTGGCCAATGAAAATTGAAACTCATCAGATATACATATGTGTCTATATATATAGTTAATCCAAACATGAAAACATAAAGAGAAAACACAACAACGCGAGGACGTGGAACAAATATAGTATTATTGGACGCTCAGGAAGGAAGGGAAGAAGGAGCGTTTAACGTTTCGAGCGGAGCTCTTCGTCAGAAACATAGGGAAAGGAAAGATCCAGAGAAGGGAAGACAGAAGAAAACAAATCGCCAATGGTACACACGTGATCACATTGTGTGTATATATATATATATATATACATACATACATACATATATATATATATATACATACATACATACATACATATATATATATATATATATATATATATATACACACACACACTCACACATCATATATACATGCACATGGTAAATGAACACTCACATACAAATACATTGCCTTTAAAAACATTAGTTTGAAGTCTTACTTTGGAACATTGCTCAAACAACAATGCAGTTTTATGACTTCTCTTGTATGGAGTTTAGGACATTTATAGTAATGTTACCACAACAACCAGTAATGAAATGAAAAGTATGAGTTAAAGCAACCATATTTCTTGGTTGTGTTGCGTTGTTCTCAAAGGTTTTGGAACAATAAAACAAAAGGGTGTTTTCTTCAAACTTTCATTTCATATTTCAAAAATTATTCAAACACTGGGTATTTCAGAATAAAACCAGGCTTGCTTTACCAGCTGATGATTAGAAACAAGTCACTCGGAATACTAGTAACCAGAGATTTTCAGTTATAATGCATTATATCTGTGTGTGTTTGAGTGTGTGTATATATATATATATTTACTCTTTTACTCTTTTACTTGTTTCAGTCATTTGACTGCGGCCATGCTGGAGCACCGCCATTTTTAGTCGAGCAAATCGACCCCGGGACTTATTCTTTTGTAAGCCCAGTACTTATTCTATCGGTCTCTTTTGCCGAACCGCTAAGTAGCGGGGATGTAAACACACCAGCATCGGTGTCAAGCAATGCTAGGGGGACAAATACAGACACACAAACACACACACATATACATACATATATATATATATATATATATATTATATATATATATATATATATATATACATATATACGACAGGCTTCTTTCAGTTTCTGTCTACCAAATCCACTCACAAGGCATTGGTCAGCCCGGAGCTATAGCAGAAGACACTTGCCCAAGATGCCACGCAGTGGGACTGAACCCGGAGCCATGTGATTGGTAAACAAGCTACTTACCACACAGCCACTCCTATATATATAAATTGACATACATTTAAACACAAAAGTGGCGAGCCTTAACTAGTTGCCTAACATACTAGAAAGAACAGTCAAAAAGTCCAAACCACAGTTAAGAGCAATTTCGAAAGGAAGGAAAAAATAAAAGCATTTACCATTTACCATTAGGATGTATAAACAAGAGGCATATAATAGATTGCCAGGTGTTTATATATTTAATCTGAGGTGTATCTGTTGATGACGATTTCACCAAGCAAATTATCTTATCTGCTAAATTAAAATCAGAAACCAGTTGGTCCAGGAAACTAGATGATAAAAGTTTTTATTTTTCATCTCATTCATTTCGGGATTTTATCCCTAATTTTGTGGTTTTGGAACCTAGCTGTTCTTTCTAGCATGATGAATCCCATGGGTGAATTCCTATTATGTCTTTAAATGTACACTGTATTTTATGACTAATACATAGTCTTTGGACTAAATTTATACACGCTAAGCCACTAGAAGTGAAAATTTCTATTAATTTCCATTTCCTTTCAATATAATTAAGAATTGTAAGTTTTGGATAATTTTTGAATTTTAAAAGTTGGCATTTTTTTATTGCCAACAAGAAGCTGTGCCTGCGCAGTAGATTTGAAAAAGATAAGGATGTATAAACAAGAGGGATATAATTGATTGCCTCGTGTTTATATATTTAACCCAAGGTGTACCTGTTGATAATGATTTCACCTAGCAAATTATCTTATTTGCTAAATTAAAATCACAAACCAATTGGTCCAGGAAACTAGATGGTAAAGGTTTTTTTTCATCTTGTTCCTTTCGGGATTTTATCCCTAATTTTGTGGTTTTGGAACCTAGCTGTTCTTTCTAGCATGATGAATCCCATGAATGAATTTCTATTATGTGTTTAAATATACACTGTATTTTATGAGTAATACATAGTCTTTAGACTAAAGTTTTACATGCTAGGCCACTGGAACAGAAAATTTTTATTAATATCCCTTTCCCTTCGATATGATTAAGTATATTTATATATGTATATATATATATATATATATATATATATACATATATCCATATTATGGAGAATTTAGAAATCGGAGTATGAACATTTTCTAAGTTTGCAGAACTTATAGTCAGAGTGCAGAGAGATGAGATGCAGAAGCAATTTTTGGCTCTCTAACATTTCAGCCAGTTCACAGTGTTATTGATCAGGATTTTTCACAATGATCCTTCATAAGCCACTTCACTTTCAACATATATCAGCCAAATCTCTCTCAAATCACAATTTCTTATAGGAAGCTAGGGTAGGTTTGCATACCAGTGTATGCAGATCTCTTCCCTCCTTGCTACTAATGTTTATTAAAGGAATAAGCACCAACTTGGGTTGGCACAATTTAACAACAGTGTTGTCACAGACATTTTTTTATGTGCCCTTTTCAAGCCTAGCCAGGTTCATGGGCCCAGTTTCCCAGTTCGGTTTCTGCGGTGTATGTGTTCCTCCCAGCTAGATGAGATGGCAGTCCATCACAGCGTTACGCAAAAAACAAGAAGAAAGAGTGAGAGGAATTTGGAATGAAAGAGTACAACAGGGGTCGCCACCATCCCCTGCCAGTGTCTCGTGGAGCTTTAAGGTGTTTTCGCTCAATAAACACACAAAATGCCCGGTCTGGGAATCGAAACCGTGATCCTCCGACTGCAAGTCCACTGCCCTAACCACTGGGCCGTTGCACCTCCACTGTCATAGATATTACTGTCAGAAAAGAATGAGTCAGGACAGATGCTGAAAGGCCCCAGATTTTTTTTCTTCTTATAAAGAAGGAACAGCAAAGTTGACCTTGAATTTGAACTCAGAGAGGGTCAGAATAAATACTACAATGGATTGAATTCAATGATCGAATGGGTTTTCCATATCACCAATTTCAAATCAAACCCTACTGTCTTAAAGGGGAAAAAAAAGGGGAAGACAAAAGCAGAAACACAGTTCAAGATGTTCTATGGTTGACATAGAACATATAAAAGGTGAGTTAGTCAAAGCTTACCTGTGAGGTGAGAGGCTAGACAAGCATAGCAACAATAACAACAACAATGCCGTAAATGTCGTAATAAAGGTGTTTAGTCTTGTCTGTTAAATCAACCTCAGTACATGACTGGTACCTGTTGAAATGGTTTCTCTTTTTCCTTTAAAATTCATTAACAATTGCCTCTAGGTTTTTAGCTTCTTTCTCCATCTAATAGGGAAATTACAATTAATTAAAAAATTTCTCTCTGCAGCCTTCCATATATCATCCTTTTAATTTGATTATCCAAGTTCGTGCCATAGGCTTATTTGAATTATGTTCCTTGGCTTATTTCATTTTAAATTATATCTATGTTTTTTAGTTTTTTGGTTTTTCTCTATCAATGCTTGAAAGATAAAAGGTAGGCTTAATCCATATTTCATTTGAACTCAAAATCTAGATTAGATGGGACCCACCAAATACTGAAATATGCTTAGTCTGTCAATATGTTTTTACCAATTCTGCCACACTGCAATAGAACACACACACACACAACACACACACACACAACACACACACACACCACACACACACACACACACACACACACACACACACATACACACACACAACTATAAAAAATACTAATAAATAAATAAAACAGCTTTAACTTCAAACACTAATTCTTTCTCCCAAAATCAAAATGCAAATACTTTTCTGTTTTTTTTTCCTTTCATCTTTCATATTTTTGTGTTTTTGTTTGTTTTCTTCAAAATGATCATTTTTCAAAGAAATATTACATCAATCATAGCACTGTTTATTACATTTAAAAAGAACTTTCTTCATTGCTTTCTTTGACTTATTCCAACGTTTGTTGCCAACAGGATGTTCTTGCACACGACTATTTTATTTGTTCACTGTTAAATTAATTCTCTGAATGCACTCGCAACTGTCAAGGAATTAGATTATTCCAGCGTAATTCAATAACAATGCTTTATTAGTCTTTGGAAATTGTCTCAAGCAAGCAACATTTTCTCCCAGTCTCTTTCTCTTTCGTTCTTACATCTTCTCTCTTTCTCTCTCTCCCCTACTTCCTCTTTTTCTAGCTTTCTTTCTTGATCTCTCTCTCACTTTCTTTCCTTCATTTCCCACCTTTCTCACTTCACCCTTAATCTAAGCCTTAAACTATTTCACTTAAACTATTGTCATGAAACTCTCTCATTCCCCCCTCTTTCTCTCCCCCTTCGCTGCTCTCCTATCTTCTACATTCTTTTCTCCCTCTCTCTCTCTCTTTCTCTCCCTCATCCTCTCTTTCCACTTTCTCTCCCACTTTTGTCTCTCCAGCCTAAACTTAATGTTAAACTATTCCATTTAAGCCATTGTAATGAAGTTCTCTCTATCTCCCCTTCTCTCTCCTCTTTTCTCTCTCTATCTCCCCGTCTCTCTTCTCTTTTCTCTCTCTCCCTCTCTCCCCCTCTCTAACCCAAGCATAATAGTAATGTTAAACTCTTCCATTTAAGCTATTGTCATGAAACTCTTTTATTTTACCTTCTTTCACACACAATCTCATTTTCTCTCTCTCTCTCTTTCTCTCCCTCTCTCTCTCTCTCTCTCTCTCTCACTCTGTCTATTTGTCTCTCTGGCTTCTTTCCTTTCAACCAAGTCTCTCATGGTATTAAAAACATCACCATGGCCACAGTCACTACCATTACCAACCTTCATTCCATATCTGACCAACTGCAGCACCAACTCCAATAGCAACATCAGTAGGATGCGCAACGGCCCAGTGGTTAGGGCAGCGGACTTGTGGTCAGAGGATCGCGATTTCGATTCCCAGACTGGGTGTTATGTGTGTTTTTTGAGCAAAAACACCTAAAGCTCCACGAGGCTCCAGCAGGAAATGGTGGCGACCCCTGTTGTACTCTTTCGCCCCAACTTTCTCTCACTCTTTCTTCCTGTTCCTTGTCCCCAACTTCCTACGCAACCGCCGAGCCTGGATGTGCATTCATCCATCCATTGCTGCTCTCAGTGTTGGGGGTTGACCTGTTTTCTCTTCTGCGGGTCTTACGAATAGCAAAGGACCATGTTTCGGACTTCTCCCATCTTGCGAGCTCTGGGACGAAGACCATTCGCT
The DNA here is from genome assembly GCF_006345805.1 of Octopus sinensis. Lineage (NCBI taxonomy): Eukaryota > Metazoa > Mollusca > Cephalopoda > Octopoda > Octopodidae > Octopus > Octopus sinensis. The sequence goes on along the minus strand of NC_043004.1, from coordinate 98,998,892 downwards.
CAACAGCAACAGTATAGCAACATCAACAAATGAGATCATCAAACACAACCACACCAACATCAACCACACCAACTACTACAACATAAGATTGACAAGGAAACCAATGAGGAACATTTATGCAGTTGTTTAACCAGCAAAAAATAGCAGCCAAAAACCTCATAAGACCTACTACTACTACTTGTAAGTGAGTAGCAATCAAAAATGTTTCTCTGGTGAAGGAACTTGCAAATTGCACTTTAACTTGTAATAGACTGTTACACATACACACATACATATACCAACCATCACAAATTGTCTTTGTACTAAGCTTCATATGTGGTCTCTAAATTGACCATCATTTGCTCTCTGTATACCAGCCATCATAAGTTATCCATATATCATAGTCCATCATAAGTTGCCCATATATATTCTGTAAGCTAGCCATCAAATGTGGCCTGTATACCGACTATTTCATGTGGCCTGTATATCAACTAATTCTTTTACCTCTCTTATTTGCTTCAGCCATTAGACTGTGGCCATGCTGGGGTACTTCCTTGAATTCTTTTTAGTCAAATGAATTGATCCCAGTTCTTATTTATTTTCTTTTTAAAGCCTGGTACTTATTATATCAGTCCCTTTTGCTGAACCACTAAGTTACAGGGTTGTAAATACACCAACACCAGTCATCAAGTGGTGATAGGGGGACAAATACAGACATGAAGACACACATAGTTATATATATATATACACACATACACACATGGACATGCACACACACACACACATGCACACATATGCACACATATGAAAGGCTTCTTTCAGTTTCCATCTAACAAATTCACTCACAAGCCTATAGCAGAAAGCACTTGCCCTAGGTGCCAGGTGCAGTGAGACTGAACCTGGAACAATGTGGGTAAACTTCTTACCACACAGCCACGTTTGCACCTATGATATGTGTTTTATTATCAGCCATATATGTGCTACATGTAGCCTGCATCCCAGCCATCACATGTAGGCTGCATGACAGCCACCATATGCAGCCTGCAGTATCAGCCATCCAGTTTTACCTGTAATCAGAATAAGTGTTTAAATCCAAATGTCAATGAAGACCGATCCAATGTATGGATGAACTCCAGGAACAACCAACCTTTGATCAAAGGCAACTGAGCCATGACTTTCCTATCTATTTTATATATCAGTGAGAGTGCTGTCCAAAGTGTCCTTTCATCCTTTCGGGATCGATTAAATAAGTACCAGTTATGCATTGGGGTCGATATAATCAACTTAATCCGTTTGTCTGTCTTTGTTTGTCCCCTCTGTGTGTAGCCCCTTGTGGGCAGTAAAGAAATAAGAAATTGTGTGGAAATCAGTCAGAGAAACTGACCCTTTTGTAGAAATAGTAAACTGAGTTTGTTGTCTGATTTAACACTCATGAGTACCTTTGACATTCATGGGTTAGGTGGTGGTGCTAAACTGAACTTAAATTTTCCCACTGGGCCAGCAATTTTGAGGGAGGGTAGTAAATCAATTATATTAACACCAGTACTCAACTGGCATTTATTTTATTGGTCCCAAAAGGATGAAAGTCAAAGTCAACCTTGTCAGAATTTGAACTCAGAATTTAGCGACAAAATTCCACGAAGTATTTTACCCAGTATGCTAATGATTATGCAAGCTTGTCACTTTAAACTGGACAGAGATAGAGAAGATGATGGTGCTAAACTTTAGCAAGCATTCAAATCAGGTTTCGCATGTGTATATCCTTGCAACCAAACCCTTTATCACTACCTCACAAACAGTAATAAAGGTCATAGATGCTGCCTCTCTGCCTTTGACTAAAGCATAGAAAAATAGGTCTGCTTGGGTTATTGTTCAGAAAAGCTAACTCTAACAAACAAAAGAAAAGTTACAGTCTGCAATCTAATAGTAGAGATTTGTTAATATATCAGCAACATGTTTTTATTATATTTCGAGACACTTTAACATATATCAAGAAGGACTACGCATATTATATAAAACTGTGCAAATGAGATCTTATCTTTGTCAGTATTGAGAGTAAAATCAGGCACTAGAGATAAAGCATCAATGCTAAGTTTGTTAGTCTTTGAAGGTTAACTTAAAATCTAACCTCACAGTGTGTATACTATTATACGTATATAAGTGATTCTATACACTGATATCTGCTTCAAGTAAGTTGTTAGAAATCAGCTGAAATTTCTATGGCTTATTTAGCATAAATAAAATCACAGATATTCTAAAAGGTACCAATATAGATTCATTATTCATTATTTGTATTGATTATTTTTAAGCTTTTTTTTTTCCTGCTTCGTATGCGTTTTACATATTTATTTTTCTTTATTTTCTCTTTTTCTTATATTAATGTTTTTTTTTTTTCATAGATAGGTTTTGAAATAAATATTTACTATTATCAATTTCACCTTATCTTGCAGTCACCACTTGCTCTTGTAATAGATTATCGGTTGCTTCAAACTAGTGTCTATCGGTATAACGTTACTTACTTAGTAATTATAGTTAAGCTCTCCCATAAAATTAACAACACGGCACTGAAGTTGAATGGCTTTGCTTTCCTCTCTCTCTCTCTCTCTTACTTTTTCCTTCTCTCACCTTTTTCATTTGTATATTTATTTTATTTCCATGTTGTATATCGGTAGATGCTTAATTCTCATATTAACGTATTGTATTCTCATCTGGATCATTCCATCACGTTCTCAATGCATATGATTTCTCTCTTTCAGAAGTTCACTAATAAAACTTTATCACCAATCTAAACTCAGTTAATAAGTGGGGTGAGAGCATGTTTTCATCTCCGTACTCAAAGATAAACATTTGCAACAGTTGACTTTGAAATAATAGTAACCCTTTCATTATAAAAGATCCCATTAATTCTAGTTGATACGTGGCTGCTTTGGGAAAATGTATTATATTAGATAAGCAAGGTCTATTGTAGTTGGAGTGAGCTGTAATTAAAACCAGTGTAAATTGAAGAGAGTCTCCCAATTATATTTCCTACATATTGGATCACAGCTAATCTGTTTCCCAGTGTGAATGCCCTTCTGTGAAAATTCCATTTTACCTTAAGATCAAAAGTATGTTTCTCATATCTCCATACCATTTTATATCTGGGTAAAACAAGAGATTCTCATTTACTTGAAGGAGGTCAGTTTATTAAACTATGAGCAGAGGCAGAGAATTTTTGTGATCAGCCAATTAACTGAAAACTCATGACCTATTTATATGGTCCAGTGGAAATTATAGATAAGATTCGTAACATAACTGATCTGAAGGGTCAATGATAGATAGATGTGACTTCAGCTTTCCTTCTATATTTACTCCATTTTTCTTTCTTTCGTCTGCACTGTTCATTACCTTACACCTTTCATTACCTTACACCTTTCCACTTGTCATCCAAGCTTCTTTTTACTCTCCTCTTCGTCTGTTTGTCCTTGCACCTGCAGCTTTCTACTGTCTTAGTAGACATTTATTATAAGTAAGATGGTAAATTAGAGGTAACATATTTAACAACAATATTAATGGTGAAGCAGGTGTTGGCATTCTTAATTCAAGAAATTTTCATAAAATAATATTTGACCCTGGCTTATAAATAATCTGGCATCTTGAGCAAGTGTCTTCTACACTAGCCTCGACCCAACCAAAGCCGTGCGACTGGATTTGGTAGAAACTGAAAGAAGTCCATCAAATATCATCATCATCATCATCATATCATCATCATCATTTGTTGACCATGCTGGTATGGGTTTGACGATTTGACTAGGGTTCATAAGCTGAGGGGCTGCATCAGACACCAGTCTGATTTGGCATGGCTTCTATGGCCAGATACCCTTCCTAACACCAACCACTCCAAGAGTATAATGGGTGCTTTCACATGCCACCAGTATGGGTGCCAGTTGTGTGACACCAGTATCTGTCACAACTACGATTTCACTTGGCTTGATAGGTCTTCTCAAGTATGGCATATAGCCAAAGGACTTGGTCATTTGTCATTGCTTCCATGAGGCCCAATGATTGAAAGTTGTTTGTAAAAAGTATACACACACTCACACACACATATATATATACACACATATCAATCATCATCATCATCATCATCGCATAATGTCCGCTTTCCATGCTGGCATGGGTTGGACAGTTTGAGTGAGGACTGGCAAGCCATATGGCTGCACCAAGCTCCAATCTGGTCAGCCATCTACATATATAATCATCATCAGCAGCATCGTTTAACGTCCGTTCTCAATGCTAGCATGGGTTGGACGGTTCGACCGGGGATTTGGGAAGCCAGAAGGCTGCACCAGGCTCCAGTCTTATCTGGCAATGTTTCTACAGCTGGATGCCCTTCCTAACGCCAACCACTCCGTGAGTGTAGTGGGTGCTTTTTACGTGCCACCTGCACAGGTGCCAGATGAGGCTGGCAACGGCCAAGGTCGGATTGGTACATTTTATGTGCCACCGGCACGGAAGCCAGTCGAGGCGGCACTGGCATCAGCCACGATTCGGATGGTGCTTTTTACGAGCCACCGGCACGGAAACCAGTCGAGGCGGCGCTGGCATCGGCCACGATTCGGATAGTGCTTTTTACGTATCACCAGTCCAGGGGTCCTGGCATCTGCCGGGTGCCAGTCATAGGATTGGTTCAATTTCGATTCCAATTTCGATTTCGATTTCGATTTCATATATATATATATATATATATATACCAGAGTAAGCACATAAATGTGAAACAAGGCGGAAAAAATAGTACTCGAATACCAGAGGTAGAGTAATATGCTTTATTAAAAAGCATCAAATCATCACAAAAACTGTTACTCAGAGTTTCACGTTCCCGTTCATCAGACAGTTTTGTTTAGAATGGAACAAAAATTAGGTTATATGCATAAACATTACTAACTAAAGCAAATATCATCAATTTCTTCAGATAAGACAGCATTTCAAAATGCTGCCCCCATATTACAATAATGCATTAAGAAAAAGTAGATTCTCGGAGAAGATCCAGTATTGTCAAGTTAATTCTAAGAATAATAGACCACGTAGAACTAGAACTAGGAAGGTTTTGTGGTTTAACCCCGCATTTAATATTGCCATAAAGACTAATATAGGTAGGGAATTCTTAAAATTAGTTTCTAAACATTTTCAATCTAGCCACAATTTCTATAAAATATTTAATGGGGAACACTGAAAGTTAGCTATTCTTGTTGCAAAAACTTCGCCTCTTTTATTTACCAGCATAACATGAAAATTATTGCAAACGACTACAATGCCAAATGTAATCTGAAGAACTGCAACTTCAAAGATAAGACTTGCTGTCCATTGGAAGGTAAATGCCTTGAAAAAGGAAATGTTTATAGAGCCAAAGTGCAAGTGGATGGCTCGCAAGAATATAAAACATACACAATGGCTTCAGAAAATTCATTAAAGACTCAGGTCTATTCCCACCGAAATTCTTTCCGATACCCCAAGAATAGGACAGCAAATAGTCTTGCAAAGCATGTCTGGGAATTGAAAGAGAATGGTACTCGTCCTTTCAATGTAACCTGGGAAATTCTAGAAAAAGCATCATTATACAGTCATTGAGCTTATAAAAGACCAATGAAATGTAATCTTTGCCTCTCAGAAAAATTCTTCATCTTGTTCCAGGATAAACATGCTTTGATCCAGAGACACGAGCTCTAAAATTCCTACAGGCATGCTGCAAGGTTTAAAATGTCAACCGATAAAATACCATATGGGTAGAATGTTTTGACTTTCAGAAAATTTTGACTGTCGCCTTTGAATTTGACTTTACATGTAGTGATTTTGCATTAATTGCTACTGCATATTTCAACTTCACTTTCAAAAAAGCCTTCGACTGTTTTGCAAGTATAAACTTAAGCTTCACCAATGTTTATTTTTTTATTCTTATTGTTTACTCACGCATTTAATTATGTTATATCGAATTAATATGCAATATCTTCATTTTAACATTTTGATATTATATACAACAGACAGTCTTTTTATAAAATTGTTTGCACATGTACATTATGATGTATATATTTATCTTGGTGTGAAGATATATCTCTATATATTTTGTGTATGTATGTAGATGTATGTTTGTGTGTATGCGCATATACATCATCATCATCATCATCATCATCATTTAACGTCCGCTTTCCATGCTAGCATGTGTTGGACAGTTCAACTGGGGTCTGGGAAGCCCGAAGGCTGCACCAGACCAGTCAGATCTGGCAGTGTTTCTACAGCTGGATGCCCTTCCTAATGCCAACCACACCGTGAGTGTAGCGGGTGCTTTTTATGTGCCACGGACACAGGTACCTGATGAGGCTGGCAAACGGCCACGCTCGGATGGTGCTTTTTACATGCCACCGGCACGGAGGCCAAGCGAGGCTGGCCCGGCTGGCCTGGCCACGATTGGATGGTGTTTGTTACGTGCCACCAGCACGGAGGCCAGTCGATGCGATGCTGGCTACGGCCACACTCTGATGGCTCTCTTATGTGCCATCAGCACTGGTACCACAAACTACAAATCCATTGATGTTGATCGATTTCGATTTTGATTTGATTTTTTGATTCTTTGATTTTCACTTGCCTCAACAGGTCTTCACAAGTAGAGTTATGTGTCCCAAGAAGGAAGGTATGCACAGGTGGACTGACTATGACCCAGGTAGGGGCCAGGGGTTATGGCATCACTTGTCCTGCCGGGTCTTCTACATATATATATATACATATATATATGTGCATATACTTTTTTATATGTGGGCATGTATTTGCATACATATTTTTTGCATATTTGTATGCGTATCTATATGTGTGTGTATTTGTATGTATATTTGCATTTATGTAGATATACATGTGATATTATGCATGTGTTATTATATGTGTCCATTTCACAAGCTAAATGAAGTATCTAAACTCCTTTAGATACTTTTCCAACACCATCAGTTCACACTCTTTACTACCCTTACTTATTTCTTCCCTTTCTCTTTCTCATTTTCTGTTTCTCTTTCTTTTATTTCTTTTTCTTCTTTTCCACTGTTTCCTTTCTCCCCTCCTCCCCACTTATCATTATCTGATTTTTTCCCTCTCTTTCTTTCGCCTGTAACAACGAACTTGTATAAACAAACACCAGGAGATTTTGTGCACTTGTGTACATGTGCATGCATACATATATATACATCCCTCTGTATATATTTGTCTTGCCTATATATGTCTGTATATGTATGTAACTGTGTACCTGTGTCTGTATGTTTAGTGTATATATATATATATATATATATATATATATATATATATATATATATATATATATAGATATATATATATATATATATATATATATATATATATATATATATATATGTGGAGGCACAATGGCCTAGTGGTTAGGGCAGTGGACTCGCGGTCGCAGGATCGCGGTTTCGATTCCCAGACCGGGCGTTGTGAGTGTTTATTGAGCAAAAACACCTAAAAGCTCCACGAGGCTCCTTCAGGGGGTGGTGATCCCTGCTGTACTCTTTCACCACTCTTTCTCCCACTCTTTCTTCTGTTGGCCTGCTCGCTTAGCCAGCGGGGTGGCGTCATTCGAAGGCTAAAACAATGCGAACGCATTGTGACCAGCGATGTGTAACAACATCTGATGTTCTGGTCGGTCACGTGATCACGTGATATATATATATATATATATATATATATATATATTATAGATTGTTTGGTATGTGTATATACTGCTAAATGTATATGTAATCTAATTATGTAATGAAGTGGATTGAATCTGATATTAACGATTTGAATGTCAATTCCAGACATGTTTCAGGTTTATTAGATCTCCTCAGTGAAGCATGTGTATTATTTACTGCAGATTTTAAATGACTAAAGAGAAGTTTATAAGAATATAGGGTTGTTATGAAAGTGCAGTGAGTAGTTTTATAATTTAGAACAGTGGCTTGCGAAAAATGAAAGTGGACATCTCCTGCACAAAAGTTCAATAGTAAAGTGGGCAGTAACATATTTGACATAGTGATCCAAGGCATTTTTAACTAATTAAAAATACATTCTTTAGTGATAAGAAAAATCATTATTTAAATGGTTGATTCCGGTAATCATTATTTAAATGGTTAATTCTGGTAAAAATATTTAATGCATTGACAAGCACAAACTAACTAGAAATAAATGTGATGAGGAAAAAACAGCAAAAATAAATGTTCATTATTTTCTGTTTGTCAATAAGTATGGAAATTAACTTGAGGCATATATCACACTTGTTCTGACTGCAACAGCAAAGTTCCTCTGTACTGTGAAAATAGTCATAATAGAAACATTGAAACTGGATTTTGTGTCCAGAAAATTAGTATTAGGCGCAGGAGTGGCTGTGCGGTAAGTAGCTTGCTTACCAACCACATGCTTCCAGGTTCAGTCCCACTGCGTGGCATCTTGGGCAAGTGTCTTCTGCTATAGCCCCGGGCCAACCAATGCCTTGTGAGTGGATTTGGTAAACGGAAAGTGAAAGAAGCCTGTCGTGTATATATATATATATATATATATGTATGTGTGTGTGTGTTTGTGTGTCTGTGTTTTTCCCCCTAGCATTGCTTGACAACCGATGCTGGTGTGTTTATGTCCCCGTCACTTAGCAGTTCGGCAAGAGAGACTGATAGAATAAGTACTGGGCTTACAAAAGATAAGTCCCGGGGTCGATTTGCTCGACTAAAGGCAGTGCTCCAGCATGGCCACAGTCAAATGACTGAAACAAGTAAGAGTAAGATTAATTGTTTAGAAATCAGTCACTTGCTAACACTGTTTCTATTTTTTTTCAGACAAAATTCTTTCTAGTTAGCTTTTTATTCCCTTTCCATTAAAGAAATTGAAGCTAAATTAATCATCAAAAGCAAGGCTGTGTAGTAAGAAACTTGCTTCCTAAGGCAGTGAGCTGACAGAAACGTTAGCACACCAGGCGAAATGCGTAGCCGTATTTCGTCTGCCGTTACGTTCTGAGTTCAAATTCCGCCGAGGTCGGCTTTGCTTTTCATCCTTTCAGGGTCGATAAATTAAGTACCAGTTACACACTGGGGTCAATGTAATCGACTTAATCCGTTTGTCTATCCCTGCTTGTCCCCTCTGTGTTTAGCCCCTTGTGGGTAGTAAAGAAATAGGTATTTCGTCTGCTGCTATGTTCTGAGTTCAAATTCTGCCGAGGTTGGCTTTGGCTTTCATCCTAAATAAGACTGGGGTCTATGTAATCGACTTAATCCCTTTGTCTGTCCTTGTTTGTCCCCTCTGTGTGTAGCCCCTTGTGGGCAGTAAAGAAATAAGAAACTTGCTTCCTAACCACATGGTTCAGTTCCACTGCATAGCATCTTGGACAAGTATCTTTTATTCTAGCCTTGGGTCAACCAAAGCCTTGTGAGTAGATTTGGTAGATGGAAACTGTCAGAAGCGCATTGTATATATACATATGTGTGTGTGTGTGTATTTATGTGTGTGTGTGTGTGTTCATCTCTGTGTCCTTCATCACTGCTTGACAACCAGTGTTGTTGTGTTTACATCCCTGTAACTTAGCTGTTCAGCAAAAGCTACCAATAAAATAAGAACTAGGCTTAAGAAAGAAGTTCTACAGTCGATTTGTTTGACTAAATCCCTCCAAGCATGACCACAGTCAAATGACCAAAACAAGTAAAAGAATAAAAGAACATAATTTTCCATATAGTTAGTACCTCTGAATTATTTCATCTCTAATGACCTATAATTTTACATTCTCCAACAAATGTGCAAACAAGTACATTTACTGAAAGTATCCATTATCCTAATCAAGGCAGATACTTGAAGACTGCACTTTGCTGATGAGATCAGAATAATACTGAAACATACCAGAACTTGTTTTGTATATTTTGTAAAAGAAATTGAAATAACATTCATCAATGAATGATATTTTCTTTTTTATAATTTTTTCATTGAATACAAGGCAGTGAGGTGGCAGAATCATTAGCACACCAGATGAAATGCTTAGGGATAGATTGTCCATCTTCATATTCTGAGTTTAGGTTTCACAAATGTCAACTTTGCCTTTCATTGTTTCAGTGTTGAAGAGATAAGTAAGAGTTATGCACTGGGGTTGATGTAATCAATTTACCCTCTCTCACCAAATTTCAGGCCTTTCTGCCTATACTAGAAAGGGTTATTTTACACAGAATACACATTTCTAGTTTGTTCTATAATTTTTCACTACATCGAATATGTTACCATCCACATAACTATAGTTTAGCTTAAGAATTATTTAATTTTTAAGCACGTCTGGTTTCCGTCAGTTATGAACCTTCACTTAACAATTCATTTAGCACATCTTCAACAAATACAGTGGATGTTATACATTATTAATAAGATAGAAATTAGCCAAAATCTTATCCAAAAAACTATCTCCTATAGTGAAAACATTGAATAATATTCATCATTGGCTCATATTAGTTTTGATTTTTTAATTCTTTTGTCTCCTGAGTATATATTTGTCGCAAAAATTAATATTCTCCCAGTGTTAAGTATTTTAACACTTTTTCATAAGCAATAAGTTAGCTTACAAATATATATCTCTCTCTTTTCTCTTTTACTTGTTTCAGTCATTTGACTGTGGCCATGCTGGAGCACCGCCTTTAGTCTAGCAAATCGACCCCGGGGCTTATTCTTTGTAAGCCCAGTACTTATTCTATCGGTCTCTTTTGCCAAACCGCTAAGTAACGGGGTCGCAAACACAGCAGCATCAGTTGTCAATCAATGCTAGGGGGACAAACACAGACACACAAATACATATATACATACATATATACGACGGGCTTCTTTCAGTTTCCGTCTACCAAATACACTCAAAAGGCATTGGTCGGCCCAAGGCTATAGCAGAAGACACTTGCCCAAGATGCCACGCAGTGGGATTGAACCCAGAACCATGTGGTTGGTAAGCAAGCTACTTACCACACAACCACTCCTGCGCCTATATATATATGTATGTATATGTATATATATATAAATATATGACTGGTGGTAGAATTATTTAATTATTTTTACACACAAACAAATGTATCAACATGTACGTTTCTATGGTCGTTATTTGTCACTATTTTAGCAGGTATGGTGAGGACTCCATCAGCTGGCTTCATTTGTATATATAAAACAGAAATATGTGAGGCTTTGTAAAAAGTAGCAAATTGTTCGTGCATACTTTCCATGCTTCTACTGATATATTATCCAGGCCTGTAGTTTTTTTATTTCGTGTCAGTTATATTTCTCAATTCCTGCGTTGTAAAATCACCAACATCAATAGGTAAGGTATTGACAAATACCTTGTCAATATTTCCTTTAACTATCTGGCGAGGTCATCGGAGTAACTTCCATAACTTTACTCTTTCCTCAGGGCTTTAAGCTTTTATCTTACCAGGATAATTGGTCTACACAAAAATGTTACCAAGACAGTGTTCATGTCACTAAGCCAAGAAAATGAGCAGTATGGCAGACTACTAAGTTGATTTGATGATTATCTATATTTGGCCAGCTGGATAAGTTCATCAATAAAGGACATTGACATTAGAATTACCAAAGCCCTAACTGCAATGAACAAAATGGAAATGATATGGAAGTCAGATCTACTTGGAAAAATCAAAATATTCCTTAGAACAACTATTGAGTTTAGCTTTGTGGTGTGGATCAGGTACATGGACTCTGACACAAGCACTTGAGAAGAAACAGATAATGCATACATTCAAAAGCTTGGGGTTATACAAAACATAGTCTGACATCAATGTATTACAAATGTGCATGTTGCTAAATTGGCAATGAAATGTAGGCGGCTGACCGGATGGATTCTTAGAACCTTTAGAACAAGAGCCCAAGAAACCGTGATGGTCCTCTGGAGGACACTTGTCCTAAGCCACTTTGACTATTGCTCTCAGCTATGGTCACCATCCAGTGTCAAGTTAATCACAGAACTTGAGGCAATCCAACGAAGCTACATGAAGAAGATAGCTTCTGTGCAGCATATAAGCTATTGGAAAAGACTCAAGTGATTGAGACTCTATTCCTTAGAGCGTAGGCGAGAAAGATATGCCATAATATACATCTGGAAGATCCTAGAAGGACTTGTCCCAAACTTTGGCATCGAGAGTTACACAAATGCCAGAACTGGGCGCCACTGCATAGTGTCAAGGACTCCAAATTTGCCATCAAGATGTAGGACAAGATACTGTGTTAGCCTGGGCTTCCGAGGCCCACAGCTCTTCAATATCCTCCCAAAGAACCTGAGAGACCTAAATGGGGAGGATGCAGATGTCTTTAAAATAAAACTGGATCTCTTCTTGTCAGGTGTCCCAGATGAACCAACTTCACGGCAGGAGATGCAGATGAGGGCAGCTGCATCGAACTCTCTCATGCACCAGATGGCATTTGCTAAAAAAGCATTCATGAAGTAAAATCATGTAGCAACACCAAATGGCGGTGCCCCAGCATGGCCACAGCTTATGAGCTGAAACTAAATAATAAAAAAAAAAATAAACAAAATAAATGATTGTTTATACTGAAACTTGTCCAAGATAACAACCAAAGTTGCTCAAAGATGGTTACAATATGAAGGACATTGCTGGGGAAGTAAGCAGGAAGTTATACACGAGCTAGTATTGTGGGACCCAACTCATGGGAGATGCAGTAGAGGAAGACCTGCTTGAGCATTCGTTGATCAAATCTCAGACAATACAAACCTCAGTAAGGAACAGTTTCCATGAGCAATGGAAAATTGTGAATTGTGGAGAGACTTTATGAGGAATGTTTGATTGTCATTGCAAGGATGATAATAAAGAGTGGAATGAGGTTAAATGGCAGTAAATACAGATGATTTTGGAGAAATGAAACTGAAATATTCCTGTATATATGTAATGTTAGATACTGATAAAAGCTTAGAGACAGATACGACCTGATGTTTTCAGGTCATAAAAGATGTAGCTTGTTGCAGCTTGTATTATGGCAGAACTTAAATTAATGTTATTCCCATAGAATATTTACAGCACAGTAGCAAAATCATGAAAGCAAAAAGAAACCATTATAAAGGTAATCAATTATGTCTTCCATGATTTGGTGAATTAGAAGCCCTTTTATTGCGAATGAAATTGGGTAAATGGAATATATGAGGAAGGCTAGCAGATGGAGTGTTTTTCTTTCTGTTGTTGAGTCTGGAAGAAGAGGCAGTGCTTATGAATTTTGCAGGATCTTTGTGATATGAGGTTGTTAATGTTCTGTTTAAATCATTGCCTGTCAACACCTCAACATAAAACACGAGCAAGGAGAAATTTCCCAGGGATCAATATTCTTACTCTCTTTTTTTCTTTTACTCTTTTACTTGTTTCAGTCATTTGACTGCGGCCATGCTGGAGCACCGCCTTTAGTCGAGCAAATCGACCCCGGGACTTATTCTTTTGTAAGCCCAGTACTTATTCTAGCAGTCCCTTTTTTGCCGAACCGCTAAGTGACGGGGACATAAACACACCAGCATCGGTTGTCAAGCAATGCTAGGGGCACAAACACAGACACACACACACAAACACACACACATATATATATATATACATATATACGACAGGCTTCTTTCAGTTTCCATCTACCAAATCCACTCACAAGGCTTTGGTCGGCCCGAGGCTATAGCAGAAGACACTTGCCCAAGGTGCCACGCAGTGGGACTGAACCCGGAACCATGTGGTTGATTAGCAAGCTACTTACCACACAGCCACTCCTGGAGAGGAAGAACTTGACGTAATGGTTAGTCTGGAGACCAGGGTTATTGGACATTACAAGGCTGACGGGAGGTGGAGTAACAAGTGTGATGTCATGCTTGAATGGTGGAAGTTCAAGACCAACCAGTCCTGAGGAACAGAGGTCATTATACTAGGGGTAGAAAAGAGTGAGAAGACAGCATGCGTGTGGGCCAGAAGCCGTATTTTTCTATAAGTAGTTTGAATAGCAATAAGTTGAGTGGCTCTTCTCTGGATGCAGTTTAGGGTGTCTGCATGTGTAACAGCAGACCGATCAGGATAGAGAAGCAGTACACCATTGTGAATCTCTCTTGAGCCCTTTTAGAATTTCAATAGTTTCCTGGTATTAAAGAACAATCTTGTTACATTGTTTTACACTGGCTCTGCTGGGAATTATGTTAAGGGGTTCATACGTAAAACACTCAACTTCTTACACATTAATTTAATGAGTAGGGAGTACAGGTGATTAAATAATTGAATACTCTCTGTTGAAACTGACCGAGGATCCATTACAATGTCTGTAGTTAGCCAACATCTCACCAGTCAGATATGATTGTAGCCATAACAATGATAATAGACATTAAATACCATCACATCACTGTCCCATAGAAAACAAATCAATTCTAGGTATTGATTATGTAGTGAAATGGATCTTAGTTGAAATTTCCAACAGAGAGCTAATTTAATATGCATAGTTGTTCAGTTAACTGAACAACTATGCATATTAAATTAGCATATAAATGGCTGAGTATTCCTCAGCTTTGTGTACTCCAAAATACATTTCTCATGCAGAACCAATACATTACATGTGATGTTCAAGCTCAGCGTTTGAATTACCGCTACAATCTATGTAACAGGTTTCCATATATTTTCTGTCCACATAACTTCACGCACACAAAAGAAGGGACAACTTAAGGCTATAGTAAAAGACACTTGTTCCATAATACCACATTGTAGAATCGAACTTTGAACTTCAAGGTTAGGAACAACTGCTTAACCATTCAGCCACAGTGCATCCATCTCTACCAATTATCTGATGAAATTCATGAATTTAGATTACTATGTACGCAGTGGGGAAAAGACACTGGACATTTTTAAGACTGACTATTCATCTGAAAGAGAAAAAAGAATTTTGCCCTCACTCAGATGAACAACCAATTCCAAATCTTCCATTTCCTCTGCTTCCTATAGAACATAATACCAGCCACCACCTGTTTCAACAAGACACAAGAGAAATGAATGTTACACATTGTTTTCCTGAATTTAGAGAAGTTAGAGGCGAATATTCTCCCTGGATAATAATAATAATAATAAAAATAATAATAATAATAATTGTGTACAGTGCTCAGGTGCACTACAACTCATCTAAAGTGTATATATAATCAGGTGTAGTTTCGGCGGATTTCGGAAAGCATGAGGGCCTTAAAGGATGCAGTGTCATGACAGTCAACAACTGACGCAGGCAGTTTGTTCCATGCTTCAGCAACTCTGGGCGTGAAAAAATGTTTCCGAAAGTCCTGGGAGCTGTGTTGTTTTCTGATTTTGTAGGCATGTCCACGTGTGTTAGACACATGGAGATCAAAAAGGTGTTCAGTGTTGTTGTTGGTGAGGTGGTTGATAAGAAGTTAGACAGTTGCTGATTTTCATTATGGTTTGAGTTTTATCATTCTACAAAGCAACAGTGAACTTCAAGCAATGCAGAATAGAATATTCTGTACAGAAAGAACAAAAAAATCCCTATAGTGGATTTGAAATTAAATGAGCTTGTTATAGTTTAGTTCCGTGTCACCTCTAAATAAGTAGACATGTTAAATGGGCCTCAAACACCTTCATCATCACCTCTGTTTATATATCAACATATCCGGTGGCACATGATCTGCTGTGCTTGAGGAGACCTATAGAGTCAAGTACATAAATATCGAAATAAATATCAAATGGAAATTGTAGTTGTGATACCTGTGCCAGTGGCATGTAAAAAGCACCATCCAAACGTGGCCAATGCCAGCACCACCTTGACTGGCTTCTGTGCCGGTAGCATGTAAAAAGCACCAACCGATTGTGGATGCTACCAGCCTCCCCTGGCACCTGTGCCGGTGGCACGTAAAAAGCACCCACTACACTCATGGAGTGGTTGGCATTAGGAAGGGCATCCAGCTGTAGAAACACTGCCAGATCAGATTGGAGACTGGTGCAGCCTCCTGGCTTCCCAGGCCCTGGTCAAACCATCCAACCCGTGCTAGCACGGAAAACAGACATTAAACGATGATGATGATGATGATGATGATGATGAGGATGGGGATGATGATGATGATGATGATGATGATGATGATGATATCGAAAATTATTATCTCACATAGATTTAATTGAGGTTGGTGACAGGAAGGACATCCTGCCATAGAAAAACCCTGTCCCAAATTACTCATGTCTGACTCATGCAAACATGGAAAAGTAGATGTTAAAACGATAATGATGATGAGGAGGATGAAAAGAAAGTGGATCAATACAATATGTATGGTATATTTCTATATTTAAGTTGTTAGAGAGTAATTTGAGGAAAGAAATGGCAACTACTTTCAGCAGATCAAATGATCTTACTAAAACTTCCTCAATTAGCTCATTCAGGAATATGTTGTCCATGCACTATTTTGATTCAAACAGTCCAATATCTACATAGAAGTTTTAGTCCAATGTAAACCTCTCAACAGTGTGGATTTCAAATAAATTTCCATTTTTCACTCCGTCGGTTACGACGATGAGGGTTCCGGTTGATCCGAATCAATGGAACAGCCTGCTCATAAAATTAACGTGTAAGTGGCTGAGCACTCCACAGACACGTGTACCCTTAACGTACTTCTCGGGGATATTCAGCGTGACACAGAGAGTGACAAGGCCAGCCCTTTGAAATACAGATACAACAGAAACAGGAAGTAAGAGTGAGAGAAAGTTGTGGCGAAAGAGTACAGCAGGGATCACCACCATCCCCTGCCGGAGCCTCGTGGAGCTTTAGGTGTTTTTGCTCAATAAACACTCACAACGCCCGGTCTGGGAATCGAAACCGTGATCCTATGACCGCGAGTTCGCTGCCCTAACCACTGGGCCATTGCGCCTCCACAGTTCAAATAAATAGGAGAGAGAGCACTGCCAAAATTAATCAGATTTGGATTTGTTTTGAAAATAGAACACACTTTAAGAGATAATCGAGTAAAAAATGGTCCAACTCCTCTATTATTCTCTTCCCTGTATTTTAGTCACAATGATGTCCTTCAATAGGGTGACATGGAAACCAAAGTTTATTCAGATCAACGAGAAAATTTGGACCAATTAATGACCCTAATTTCTCAAAAATCTGTTCAAGTGTGAAATATGTTAGAAGCTGTCATGATTAGTTTCATCAAGCGATGTATAAAATCTATGGAATTAAATGCTTGACTAACAATAACATTATACTATTGACTGTTGTTACATACCCATCCATTATTGCCAACAAAATGTTTTGAATTTCATTAAATTTATATACGTTTCTGTGCCTGTCTGTGCACATACACGTATTATACATACATACATAGATACATACATACATGCATATATATATATATATATTATATATATATATATATATATATATATATATAATATATATATATATAATACATATATATATATATATATATATATATATACATATATATATATATATATATATATATATTATATATATATATGCATACATATATGTCTTTTATATATATATAAATGTATGTGTGTGTGTGTGTTTGTGTGTATGTGCGCATTTATATATATATATATATATACACACACACATATGTACATATATATATATATTTATATAGAGAGATAGATAGATAGATAGATAGATAGATAGATAGATAGATAGATAGATAGATAGATAGATAGATAGATGGATGGATGGATGGATGGATGGATATATACATACATACATACATACATACATACAATCATATATACATATGTATATAGATTGTATGTTGAGAGAGAGAAGAGAGAAACACAGGGAGAGACAGAGAAAAAGAGCAATAGTTGGTGATAGCTGTATAAACAGAAAGATAGAAAAGATATGTGTTTGCATGCACGTGTCTGTGTGCATGTGATGGTGTGTGAGAATCTTTATATCCAATGCTAATAACAAATATAAGCACTCAATACAAACAGTGAGCTCTACTTTATGACAAGATCAGCGTAACACATAAAATATCACACACACAAAGCTTAGCTGTCACTTGCAAGCAAGTATGACCAGAGAAGACCGCTTGACCTTCCCACACCTGCCATCGCAGTAGTTCGGTATGTGCAATCGCAGTAGTTCGGTATGGCACTGGAATCCCTAAGTGAACTCAGGAGGAGCTAATGGACAGGAAGTCAAGAAAGTTCCTAACGTTGCATGGAGCTCATCATCCATATAATAATAATATAATAATAATAATAATAATAATAATAATAATAATAATAATAATAATAATAATAATAATGGCTCTCATGGCTTCTGATCTTAACTGATTGGAATTGTTATCATGTACATTGTTTTGTCTTGGTATAAAAGATGGGCTACAGCAAATATTCTGCTCAATACCACAGATTTGTTTGTCAGTTGTTTGACCTTAACCAGTTGAGCATGTCCTTTAGTGGCTGACGATATGTGCATCTCTGAT